>NC_045438.1:22045033-22345033 GCF_002776525.5 Piliocolobus tephrosceles | reverse complement strand
CCGTGACATGCTCTTTTAGCAAAATGAAATGGCTCAGGTTCTTGTCACAAAATATACCATGATAAAGTCCTTCCTGTTAAAGAGCTAACTAGATGAGAATACAGTAGTGTCTTCTTATCCATGATTTATTGCAGTTTCAGTAACCCACAGTCAAGCACAGTCTGAAAATATCAAATGGAAAATTCCTGAAATAAACAACTCACAAGTTTTAAATTGGACACCACTCTGAGTAGCATATTATGTTATCATGCTCTATTCCAGCAAGTATGTGAATCATCCCTTTGTCCTGTGTATCCACGCTGTCTAAGTTACCTCCCTGTAAGACACTTATTAGCTATCTCAGATGTCAGATCAAGAAAACACAGTATACATATAATTCAGCATTATTCATTGTTTCAGATATCTACTGGATATCTTGGAATACATTTTTTATGGATAAGAGGGAACTACTATAATATGTTTCCTTTTTTTCTCTTTGAAATGTATTGTGCACTCATTGATTCTATAGTGTAAGAAAATTCATTGTCTTATGAAGATTCATAGTCTGAGATTTCACTTGTATAATCAATTTCAATTTTACCCTAATCATTAGAGTCTAGCTTACTGCTGTCTGTCTTTTTGCATTCATCTTCTGATTCATCTAATAATTTAGAAATATCTTCCTCTGTCACTTTTCTATTTGCAGTTATGGATGGAAAAAATAATTCTGAATTATAAACTGCATTCAGTGAAACAAAGTAGACTGTAAAAATGGTGTCTCAAAAAAAAAAAAAAAAGTTGTCTCCAGGCTTCTTTTATATCTTCTTGAATGATGATGTGATACTTCAGTCAACACTATAAACAATCATAGTGATGATGGGGTAATAATGATATATTTTACAGTTGCATCATCTTTCTAGGCAATTTCATTTTATTCGGTTTCCTTATTGTTTTAGTTTTAAGCATTGTGAGGAACAATTGATGAGTAATGATGAAACAGTTCCTATGCTGATGAAATAGAAAATGCTCAATATAAGAAAAAAAAGATCATGAAGTTTCCATAAAGTGCCTTAAATGTTTAAAATTATCCAATGCTGCCACATGGTAATTACAAGATACAATGGGTTTTATTCTGTTTAATAAATAAGTAAATTTCCTTTTGTTCCTTGGAAGACCTATAAGAAAGCAAAAAAGTCAAGAAATATTAATTTTTATAAACAGTTAGAACTGCTTAACAAAAGAAACTAAAAAAACTATGATTGGCTCCAGTAGACCCTGATAGTGTAATGAGAACCAATGGGAAAAGTATAAACTCGGTGGTCACACAAGCCAAGATTTAAGTCCTTCAGTTGTGTTTTTTTGGCTTTTTGAATCTCAGTTTATTTATAAGATTTATTACTTAAGGTTGTTTAGATGATTAAATGACATATATGTACATGTTCTCCCAAATCCCTTTTTTGCTTTCTCTTTTATTATGAATATTTATTGCAAAAAATAAAATAGTACTCATAGTGTGAAAGACCAAAGAAGATGGTATGGAAGACATAAAAATTGAAATAGAACTTGAGATATTGGTAGGATATGTCTATGTGAAATTGGGAATAAAAATATACAAGACTAAGGTGATAATATCAAAGCACAGAATCACAAAATGTTAAGTGCTTTCTGTGAATACCAGTTGCTAAATATTTACTCTCCACTAGACTCTTGAAATCTTATATAATCCTAATAAAACCTTCAGAAGAGTGTATCATCATCCATGTTTTATAGATGAAAGAATTGAGACACAAAGAGCTTAAGTGGTTTGTCCAGGTGGCACACAGTCGCAGACAGGAGATTGAAATCCAAGACTGCCGAATTCCACAATCCTCAGTATTATCTTTACACCAAATCTATCTTTATCCCAGACATAGACAGGGAATTGCAAACGAGGTCACTTTGGTTAGTATTCAGGAAATCCAGAAAAAAAAAAATAATAACAGGATTGGAAATGTTACACAGGATAGTTTGGAGAGAATGAAATTAAAAATATCAATCAGGGAAAGTCCAAGGAGAGGAAATAAAGCCTGATCCTAGAATATGGGATGGAGAAAATTACGATAATTTTAGAGCTATCATAGAGGTAGAGTCATGGAATTTATAGAAATCAAAATATAGAAAAGTAAAAGATAATTTAGAAGCCGGTGGTCTGTAAAAAATAAAAAGATACCTTAAGTAGGGAGTATAGGAAGAGAGTGGGGTCAGTCTCACTGGACTGGACAAGGCTAGGAGAAGTGGGAGACTTTGAACTCACCACATATTCTTGAAGCCACAAATGCTATCTAGTTGCAAAAGGAAAGTATGTGAAGATTCCAATCCAAATATCATTTGTTTAGCATCTGGCAAATACCAAGGGTCGTTACCATTTTTTTGCATACTTATCTCATTAATTCTCACAGCAAACTGTGACATCTATATAGTGCAATGATAATTCACAGCACTTCTAAGTGAAGTAAGCAGCTAGATAATCAGGTGTGGAATTTTGGAGAAAGGTCAGAGGTGGAGAAGGAGTCATTAGGAGAGAGAGTAAAATAAGTCAGAGTACAAATATTAAATATCTTCTGCATGCTCAGCAGTCCTAGGCTCAGCGTAGTAGAGGATATAAGAATACTAAAAGATGATCACTGATTGGAGCAAGTGAAATGAGTAACTATTTAAAAGACAAAATAGAATAAGTTTAGACTTAGGCATTAGATTGTATAATACAAACTCCAAATGTTTTAAGTTTCAGAGGAGAAACATCTGTGATTCCTGCTGTCAAAAAAAGTTGGAGTGGATCTAGGACTTGAAAGATGGATAATATTTGACTAAGTGCTGAGGAATACATTGGTATTGCTTTGTTTGTATGTGAATGAAAGAGAAAATGAATGCTAACATTACAGTGCATGTGAAGTAGATGTGTTTATAAGACAATGAGTATATCAGATTGAAAGAGGATAAACTACATTTGGCAAACATCAGACAATAATAAGCGGTATATGTTTTGATGACATTATAGAACACTTGGTTAATCAGAAAGAGGTGATATTTGGCATAAAGGGAAGTCTTTGAAGGATTTTTACGCAGAACAGTGAAGGAAAGCAGCATTTCATGAAGCATGATGGGTAGCAGTCTGTTTATGGGATAGGAAATGAGAAAAAAATCTGTAGAATATGGCCAAAACTGGTGTGTCTAAAGCATAGGTTTGAAGGAAGGAAGGGTAACTTTTAGGAAGTCATTATTCATGGGTGGCAATGAGCACTATGTGTGACTTTAGAAATTAATGTTGCAACTCAAAATTCTACAAAGTATCTTGACAATTTAAATTCACGTATGTGGTGGATACTTAAATGAGATCTAGACTTAAAGGAGGACCAACAGTGACATGTGCATGACTATCCACTAAAAATATGATGCAGTAAGGAAGCTGCTAGAACTTGACCTGTTTATAACCTGAAATGGAGCAATATATCTTCCTTCCCTCCTTTGGCTGAGTCTTGTTATTTTGTATTTCTAGTCAAAGTGCATTTACAGCACATGGCTCTCTGAGTGTTGGCTCTTCTTTACTAATTGAGCACATATATAATGACTATTACATGTAGAATTTTGATAATGAGAGAAAAATATTTTTTCAGAAACACATCAACAAATAACATACCAGACTCATTTTGCCCATAGTAGCCCTCTGATGTCTCCTAACCTTTGTTCTACTATCTACTGTATAACATGAGCAATAATATTACATAATTTGGAGTGTTACGAGGACCATATGGACAAATTCTGAAGCCCCAGTAGAATTTAGACAAATGTAGTTTGTCTTCTGAATTCTAGGAACTGTACTAGATTCTGTAGATACAGCAGTAAACAAAATATGTATGGTACCTGCCCTCATGAAGCCCAGGTAGAATTTATGTAGAACTTATTGCTGGCCATCAAGCATACATGCACATCCAGAAAAAATTGTTATTATTATTAAAGTAGAAGAATGATTTAAATGATTAATGCCTGTAGTTGTAGATCTGCTTATATTTTTGATAAGGTTATATAGTTGGCCCTATTAAATATGATAAAAATAAATTGCTCTATTTGGTTTATACAAACTTGAAACGTGATTCTGTGAGACAGAACATTATTCGAAGAGCCTCAGGTAATGTTTACAAAATTAACTCTTAGTTGAAGGATCAAGGGGAATACCATAAAAGTGTCTTATTATAATTGAATTAAAATTATCAGCTAAAAGGCAACTTCTATAGTAGAATGAATTTATTGAATAAGACTGCAAAAATAGATTGGCATATTTATGCAGAGGAAATATTCTAGATCTCCAAATTGAGAGAAAATATCCAATAAGCCCATCATAAATCTTACTATTCAACAGAGGTTAATAAAAAAAGAAGTTACATCAAGAGAACCCAAGATGTTATAAGACGTTTAGACATACAACATTTTTCTAAGAGTAAAATCTTTCAGAAAATGTATTTGGGTCCATTTCGTTTATTGTAATTGAAGTCATCTTATGCCTCTGTTGGAACTCCACTTGCATGCCCTTTAAATTTAATAATGGAAGAGTTTGACTATTTACCAGACTCACTACAGTCTGGAAAATGGAGCTTCTTCTCAATTTACTGTGAATGAAAGCCCAGGTCCTTGTATTCCTCAGTTACCTGATTACAAAACCACTGGTGATACAACATTCACAGAATGAACTACACAAAGATTTCAGGAGCAAATAAAGGAGAAAATGGTCGAAGCCGTGGAATAAGTAGGAGAGAAAAGAATTAAATAGAGTAACTAGTGTCATAAAATGAATTAATTATAGAAGAAAAAATTCAAGTGAA
Organism: Piliocolobus tephrosceles; assembly: GCF_002776525.5. Classification (NCBI taxonomy): domain Eukaryota; kingdom Metazoa; phylum Chordata; class Mammalia; order Primates; family Cercopithecidae; genus Piliocolobus; species Piliocolobus tephrosceles. The sequence continues at coordinate 22,340,198 of NC_045438.1, read as the reverse complement.
CATGGGCAAGTTACTCAACTTTCGGAGCACCTTTCCTCATCTATAAAATGAGATAAGTTTATAGGGTTAATGTACCTTTTAAACAACAAGCATATACATACACATAAAACACTCTTGACTATAATAACCATAATAAGCATTATTTAAGTGTTTGGTGGGGATGGTGTTCCCATATATAGCAGAATTGTGATTTTTTTTTACTCATTTCTTATAGCTTTCTGATTTAATTTTCATGTAGCATTATTATTCTCTCCCTAGAACGTCTTTTTTGGCTGCTTATATATACCTTCAATAAATATTTATCTTTAAATCTCCACTGCGTCATACCTTGCCAGAAACCTGATATGTTTGTTGAATTAAATTCAGGGTGTAGAATATTTATTTCAATGAAAAAAATTGATGATCATCCCAGAGCAGCCCTTTTTATTCATTTGTAGAAATAATCTTGTTATTTTAAAAGATGACAGGTTTGTAAGCATTGCAAATAGACCTGTGTAAAGATTTCTTAAAGGAGTTATTGGTTTTATCTCTAGAGACAGAAACTCAGAATTAACAAAGACTGGTTTGCTGCATGCGTGAGTAAACTACAGGCAGCATGCGTGAGTAAACTACAGGCAGCATACAGAATTAGGCTACAATGAGATAAAAAATGAGAGCAAGCCCAGGCTTAATTATGGAAGCACACAGTTCCTGGACTTGCTACATACCCTCATGAGAGTTGCTTTCTGATTATATGAAGTCTATGGAAGCTATTCAGCTATTCAAGATAAATGTATCAGATTGTCATATTTGTCTAAATCAATCCATTAAACATTCTAGTCACTATAAGTAACTGGAATACGCACAGATATACATCCATGTACTTCTGAGTGGAGGTTTCCTCTGAAGCCATTACCACTCTCTCTGTCAGTTTCATTGTGATAAAACGCTTCAGTTTTTTTTTGGAGAAGGCTAGTGACTACTTTGCCCTTAATACAGTGTTCATATTAATTTACATCCTCTGTGTCCAGAAAAGGAAACAAAATGAAGGCTTACGCTTTCATTTTTCTTGCAATTTTAAAATTTTGTCTCCTAGTCGTTTGAAAGAGGAGGCAAGTTCTATAGGTATTTCTTTACTTTGAGAGAACTTTCCTTAAAGTGGCTTTTTTGGTCTAGCCTTGTCACTGTTAATGGCATGGGCCTGCTGTCAGACAAGAATAAAGTCCTTCTCAGGTAACCCACTAGACTATTAAAAGCATGTTCTAAAATAGTCTGAAAAGGAAGAAATAATACAGAGTAATTTGAATTGCTGCATGAGAAACAAGGAAAATTAAGATTTAATCAAAGAATTATTGAAATAATTATGTGTTATTTATTAATGCACCATGTATTTTAATAATCATATCTGTTAGTTTATATGCACAAGTGAAGATTGAAAAAGAACTCTAGAAAATTACATGAATATATTCTTCCAGTGCTGTTCTAAGGTTCATTTGTGTGGCCTAGTGGATAAAAAATAGAGAATAGGGCTCTTTCTAACCATTTCTATAAATGCATAGTTCTTATCCCTTTTCTTAAGCAAGACTTATTTTTAAATATGGAAATAATAAATATGCCCATTCCAATTTTGATATAAATAATTGGCTATTTTCAGAGAGAGCTATTTGATAAACAAGTATCTCTTTTCTGTAGTTTTTTTTTTTTTTTTCTTCTCTGTAGAGGATGCTTTTGTGTTTGCAAAAGATGAAGACAAAAATGAATTTTGCAATATTAACATTAACATTACTGATTGTAGCATTAATGATTATACTGATTGTACTGATTATAGACTATTCAACCAGTTGCTTAATAGTTTTTAGTCAATTCTATGACTTTTATTCTAGTTCAGTATATTTCATATTTTGGTTTCTAAAGTATCATACATTAAGACATAATAATACTGTTACTCTTACATAGCACTAATAATTGTTCCACATTCAAAAGACAGTGTATTTTCCTATTTACATCCTCATCAGCATCTGAGTTGCTATGCTCAAAGTTGTTCTATTAATCAATCTCTCAGCAGTTATTGAATCTCTAGTATATACTTAATACTAGCAGTCATAACAAAAGTTTCAAACCAGAAGGAGATAACAATCCAGTCAGATATTATGAATAAAACAATGAATAATATAAAGCAGCTGTGGGAGAAAAAGAGAAGAAGGTGCTAATTAAGCACTAAATCATATGATGCAGATTATACTCTATAAAATTCCAGAGAGAGGGCCACAGTGGTTAGAACAGGCTTTATCAAGGCGTGTTTTATCAATGCTTATCTTCAGCTTTATTGTGGTTGTTATTATTAATTGCTTGCAATGAGTTTAGTATTGTTTCCTATTTATTTGTCCATTTTTTTCATCCCAAATAGGGGAAGAAGTGGTAATAAAATTAGATGTGTTTTTTAAAACTTAATAATACTGGCCGGGCGTGGTGGCTCATGCCTGTAATCCCAGCACTTTGGGAGGCCAAGGCGGTGGATCACGAGGTCAGGAGATCGAGACCATCCTGGCTAACACGGTGAAACCCCGTCTCTACTGAAAATACAAAAAAATTAGCCGGGCCTGGTGGCAGGTGCCTGTAGTCCCAGCTACTCGGGAGACTGAGGCAGGAGAATGGCGTGAACCTGGGAGGTGGAGCTTGTAGTCTGCCAAGATCACACCACTACACTCAAACCTGGGTGACAAGGCGAGACTCCATCTCAAAAACAAACAAACAAATAAAAAACAAAATTAATAATACTAAGTGAAAAATCAATCCAGGGTAAAAACTGAATAAAACATTCCACCATATAGATGTGATCTATTCCATTGTGTTCTCTTCCAAATTAGACCATTCATACTTGTGACTGTCCTTAGTTATTCACACTTAATTATTGATATTCTGTCTTACAAATGCCTACTGCCCTATTTGATTCCATATTTCTGCTTTGTGATTAATATGCTGCTTTCCTGAGGGAAAAGTGTCACCTGTAAACCACTTTCTATTGTAACCATCCACAGTGTTTGGGGAATGAACCCTTCTTTAGTAAATAAGACTCGTTTGCAACAATTCCAATTCCAATTTCTTATAGGAATTGAGTGAAAATAGATATGAACAAAGTACCAATATTGTCATTGAAACTCCTTGTTAGAAACAAATTGATGATTTAACATTCTCTTATATATTGGTTGCATTAAGATGTAAACATTTTCCATTTTCTATAATTCATGACAATGTTTACATTAATAATGATTTTCTCCCAGAGGAATTTTTTTTATGTGATTATAAATAGCCTCTTGGCAGACACTGGATAAGCACTGTGTGCTGTTTTAAATGACAACATAGTATCAATTATACACAATACAAAGCAGGAAGAGAGATTGGATGACTTCCAAATGTGTCATTCTAGTGAGAATATATTTGTGAATTTAATTGTCATGTTAAGCCTATGAAATAACAATTATTAACATGCTTCCATTTTATCCTCTATCTATAAAATATTTCAGTTTATGTTGTATGCCTGTAGTTGAAAATGTGTGAAGTTTTATTATCTTTATTAAAGCACCCTGTAGAAAATTTTCTGCTGAAGTAAAACCTCAAGTTCTTTTTTCTCCTTCTGAGGTAAACTCCAAAACCAGATTTCTTTTTAATTGGCTATATGGTTTTACACTTTTCATGTCTCTTTGAATTTCTTTTGAACATAGAATATTTGCATGTGTAGGAGCCAAAAAATAGAGAGAAAAAAAAAGACATTTTCCCACACGTGGAAACAAAGGGGAAAGGAGGTATTACAGTTGCAACATTCCTTACTTTTGCCAAATATCAAGTAGGATGGAAATAGTTTAACTGGGTGATTAAAGTGCCAAATTGATTTTATTTTATAGGAATTAGATCTCTGTATAACAGAGAAGCAACAGTTTTTCATGTGCCATATAATAGCTTTAAAAATCATTCCCTTGCATTTAAGGATAATGAGAAGGGAAATTTACAAAGAGCCTGGCTTAGCATGCTACGTGGAATTGGAGGAAAACTCAGGTAGTTCTCAAGATATTATTCTACATCTACTCTTTAAGGATTTTTGAAGTTTTGGAGATTGTTTGTTAGAGATGATCATGATGGCAACATGAGGACAGTAAAAGTAGATGTAACATGTGTGGTACTGAGTGCTAATGGTATGCCAGGTACTGTGCTAAGTTCTAGGTATGGATCATCTTATGTATTTCTCACAAAGCCCTGTGAGGTGGGTTATAACCTCTTCAACTCAGAAATTAGGAAATTGAACCATGGGAAATTATAGAATTTTCTCAAATGGCTATATATTGTCTCCAGGACTTAGGGAGAATTACAAATATGTTTTCAAAAACGGTGGGTGCCTGCCACATAGGTCTTTTTTTTTTTTTTTTTTTTTTTTCCTTTTTCTTCACTCTGTTTCCTAATTGCTATAATTTAAGACAAATGTATAATTGCTATTTCCCTTATAATTTAAATATGACATATACACCTAAACCTTGCCAATATAATTGCCAAATAAAGCAGATAATTGGCTAATAACTTTTAGCTGCCTTTGTTGGTTGGTGAGTGAAAGGAATCTGGCATAGAAACCACAAACAGAGTTGTCTGTGATCTTATAGTTGACAGCACAAATGGTTTATCACCAAAATTGTTGAGTCTTGGATATGGTTTACTTTTAAATTTCGTGAGTATCCACTAAGCTGACTGTAAGGCCTGATAAAATATCATCCAATTCCATGATTAGATTTTTAAGTGTAAATTGTATTCTTAATGGTTAGAGTGACAGCAAATTGAGATGAAAGAGAACACAGAGTAAATTTATCTCTGGAGTTGTTGGTGGGTCTTAAGGTTGTTTAGAATGAAAACAACAGATTCTAGGAGTCTGGGAATTGATTTAGCAATCAACTATGCCAGCTGCTCTCTGTCAATAACCTTTTTAGTGGAATCCTAAAGTCAAACAACCAGAAAAGATAGGAGACAGGAGGCATTATTTATTTTCTATGTTTAGGTAGTTTACAAAAATGTCAAGCCTCCTATCTCTTAAGAGCAAATTTATTACTCTGTTTATAAATTATTTTAATACATTTTGTAAATGTAATGGTTTTACCTCTGGGAACCATTTTTCCTCTTATTTCTTCACCTTGCTGGTTGCCATTCACATTACCAAAAATGAAAAATTAGATGTGACTCAATTTTCAGTCTTTTAGGGAGTCACTAATACATGTTGGATCTCTGAAAAATAATACTGAATATAAAACCTAAACTATTACATTTCATCATGAGAGGCTATGACATAGCCATATACCCATATTCAGGAATATGCATTGTGAATACTCGGTTTGTAAACAACAGCCTTATGAGAACTGATAGCTCTTCTGTATTCACAGCAGGGATCAATTAAATTAAATGAATAAAGTTATTATTTATTATTAGTGAACCAGTATGTTAACATGTGAGGGAAGGGCATGCCGAGTGATATAAATGAAGCCTAGGATTGTAGCTTGAAGTTTACTTAAAGTTTTGTGTTTTTTCTGGAAAGTCATTCATTTTTTTTTTTTTTTTTCGAAAGGGAATCTCACTCTCTTGTGAAAGTCATTCATTTTTAATTATATTTAAATATGGACCTAAACAATTTATACATAAATCTAATATTTTAAATATTTGCCATGAAGAAAAATGGATTTCTAATGAAATGAATGATATGTGTTCTACAGCCTCTCCTACCATTCAACACCTCGGAGAATAGGTATCACTATTTTGATAAAAAAATGTTAAATATTTTTGAGATTGAAAAAGATATCCAGAAACTTGAATTCATTATAACTCTGAATTTTGTCTTATCATAACTGATGGTTGAAAACATGTGTTCTTTGTATTTTAAGGTATCCTCAAATAAAAAAAGTGTTAAAATGCCCATCAATAATATCTTCCTACTGTAATATGGAATATTACATTTTAATCCTGTTTTCTTTATTGTTCTAAAATTATATAAACTAGAATTCTAAAGCATAATATGGCAGTATAATATTTGTCTGTGGTTAACTGAAATTGTTTTGTACCTTTCTAAAATTTTATCTTATGTTTTGTTCATTCCCTGTCCCCTATGCTCTTTTGAAAATACCTGCAAATGCAAGCTTAAAGACAGGATACTGTTGTATAAGAGCATTGCACTGGGACTCTGCATACTTGGGTCCTGCTTGTAAGTCAGTTGGATGAATTTGGCAAATCATCCATTTTGTTTGGGTTTCAATGTTCTCAGTGAACTCTAAGGCATCTTCTGGCACTAAAACACTCTTCAAGTTTCATATGTGAGTGCGAAATTCATTAGGCTGAAAGATACCACAATAGATAATTGACGTAGTCTTTCCATTTACGGGGAGTTATAGATATTCAGAATACATTAAAAGTGCTATATGTTAGTAGAGCTGTTTAAATAATGAAGCTATCTTTCTTCATCTTGAAGCTTTAGTTCACTTTTTCCCACTAATCATGGAAAAATGTATAACTTTCTTTGAAAGATTAGTGTTCTACTCATAAATTAGTAAACTTCCCCCAGAAAGAAAATAAATACTTTGGTGTAGAACTATAAATAATTGGGGAAAAAACCCATAAATATGTAAGTTAAAGTTTCATTGTATATCTTTGGTATTATTTCATATTTTACCAAGAGCTCTAAAAATACTGTAATTCAGTCTGTTTACATTAAAACACTCCAGAAGCAGTAAAACAGAGTCTCATTTAGCAATATTCATTTGTTTACTCACTCATTTAAGCAATAATTTTCACTTTTAATAATGCTCTTTCCTTTACTAAATATGTATTGCCTAATATGGTCCATATTTTGGCTTCAAGTTGTTTACTGTCTGCTGAGGATTAAGAAAAAAAAACTTGTAAATAAACAAATGTATTGAAAACCACAGAAGCAGAGCGTAACGCATACATTGGGTCCTCTGAGAGCATAAAGTGTTTTCAGGAGAATGGGTAGAGGGGAGTCCAAGAAGAGTTAAAAGAGCTAAGCTTTGAGGATTGACTGAAATTAGCCAAGTTCTAGGCAGTTTATCACTGAAAATTTGAAATCCCATGTATTGAACATTTCATTGGATGATTCCATGGCAAGTTAGGACATTGCATGCTGGGTGTATTAAACAGATTTATTATTTTTAATTGAGACTCCAATCCATCCACTTGGCTTCATTAATCTCTTTCCCTATCAGCTTTGGTCTTTGAACTAAAATAAAAACACAATTCATATTTACCTATTTACCTATATCTTCTGTCTTCACCATCTCCCCTTTCCCTTACCTATATGCATATATGATTTTCTGTGGAGTTGAAAGAGATATTGTTCAGATAGCTAGAAGAAATTATTTTTAAAAAATAAAGATTTGGTAATTCTGAAAGTTTTAAAAATATCCTAGTTGACAGTCTATCTAGAACTGCAGAAATTGGTCAGCTAATGTGGAGATTGATCTTAAAGTATTGGACCTCTTCTATGGGATATATCAAGTCCATTCAATGTCTAACTAAGGTTAAGCAGAAAATGACCATGTAAAAAAGTATGATTTTTTTTTTTTAAGTCTTAGGAAGCGAATACCTATAGATTTGTCAATGGTTATGAGTCATTTATGGTAATAGGTAAAATGACTGGCATTTATCTTGACTGTCCAAATAGTTGATTAAATAGGAAAATAAAATGGAGTTAAAAATTTTAATCTTATATTAGGTTTGTCCTCAGTGCATGACCTTTGTTAGTCTATTTATCCTTCCAGAGACCATTTTTTATCTATCTTAAAAATTAGAGTGCTGGAATGGTTGATTTCAAATGACTTTTACATTCTTAAACTCTATGATTCTATGCATCTATTTTTATTATACCTCAAACGTCAGGTACTCTGTCATAAACAGGGTACAAGGATAAATGGAGCAATGATATGATCTGAATTTATCATATTTCCTTTCTTTAGTTGGCCATTCCATGGAAAATTATTTTTATTTCATAAATTGGAGATGAGAAAAAAAAAACCACTAATATTACCTTTATCATTTTTAATCAAAAGAAAACATGAAATATGTATTTGGCTACTATTCTTGCTTTCTATCAAAGTGCATACGCAAATATGTAATAACACATGGAAATATATTAGGGAAGCTTTTAATCAGGAAGCAAAGAAACCGTTCCAGTGGAAACATTTTGGCCTGGAGGATGTCCTTTGATCTAAGAAGTTTAAGCTTTTGGTGTTTTAAACACCTTATAGTAGGGTCACATAGCCAATTTATTTTGAATAATTCATTTGCTTAAAAATTTTCTAAAATTGTGGGAAAAAAAAACCCTTGAGAGTTAATTAACAATAAGATGTATTATTGGGATAACCAAATAAGCCATCTCTGGCTTCCTCATTGGTGATCTTCTATACGGGTACTCCAGCAAGGTGAAAACTATATAATGCAAGAGGCAATAAAGACTAAGCAAATGAGTTCATAAATAGCTGGGTGAATGAAAAATTTTCTGCCCTTGTTTGGGCACTGTGCTTATTTGTTCCCAGATACGCAAGTCAAATTATAAAAGTCATCCTTGATTTACTTTTCTTACTTACCACATCAAATTCATTAAGTCTTGTTAGATCTACTTTAAAATGTGCTGTGAATTTATCTACTTCTCTACAACTTCTGATTTTCATTGACCATACATGTAAGATCACTACCCATTACTCTGAAAGGCATTCCTTATAATGTTTCCCTGATAAATTTTTATAGGGTACTCATTTCCTTTTTACTTATTTAGTTGCTATTTTTCTTTTTTTGTCTCTGCCCACTGGAGTCTTAGCTGCATGAATTAGGGGATTTTTTCTATATTGTTCATCGCTATAACTCCATGTCCTAGAAAAGGGTCTGGTACTGAGTAGGCACTCAATAAGTATTTCTTGCATGAATGAATGAGTTTACACTGCCCCTATGTAGTCCAAGCCAGCTTGGGTTATTTCAATAGTCTCCAACTGATCTGATACAGCTCATGTCCTTTTCTTTACAACATTATTTTTGTTCACATAGCAGCCACCGATCTTTTAAAATTCTATCATGCTAAAGCCCTTCAAAGGCTTACTATTGCCCTTAGGACAAATCCAAACTCACATGAGCAGCCTAAAATGTTCTATGTGTGTTCATGTGATTTGCACAAAACTCCACATAGTTTAGTGGGGCCCTGCTCTTCCTTTACTATCCAGTTTAGTTTATCTCTTTCTCCATTCATTCTCTGCCTCACCACTCAATGCTTGCCATTCATTTATGAAATATGAAATATTGTCTTGCTTTTGTATCTCCCATCTCCTTCTATCGCTAATGTAAGCTCCATGATACGGCCCTATCTTCACCATTGTCCCTCAGTAATTTCATTTGTACTATTATCTCCACAAACACTCACAACATCCCAGCTAACACAGATGTTATTATTCTTATTTTACCTTGAAACAACAGACCTAAGTTAGATGATAATTGCCCATTTCCTGTCTGTCCCTCACAAGACCAAGTCTCTTCAAGGCACTTTTACATATCTTTTCCATCATATACATTATTATGTCCTCAGCGGAAGTCCTATATATATTGTATGTTAATGACTCAAGAAATACATACTAAAAACAAGAAGAGAAAAAATATTTAATAAATAAAGGAATAAGAGTATGGACTAGACACTTGAAATTCCAGTCCCTAGACTTGTGCAACATACCGTATCCAGAACAAAAGGCTTATCATCATAAATTCTAAAAGTTCCTCTCTAGTATTAAAGACAAGCCTTTGTTGTTAAGCCTTTGCCACTAACTGAAAGAGCAAATTATTAGCTGTAGAAAATTGAGAGACTGAAAAAATACTGAGCTCATACTGTTCTAGAACAGAACAAGGCAGAAGTTGTAGTGCTGAGAACATTTTGGTTTCCTTTCTTTCTTCCTTCCTTACTTCCCCATTGAATCTCTGTCTCTCTATGCATCTGTGTTTTCCATTCTCTGGCTTTCTGCCTGGTTCTCTGGCTCTGGTTCACTGGCTCTGTCTTCGGTTTTCCATCCAGGCCTCTTTCACACTGCTCTATCTTTCTTTGTATAGGACTCTATGGTTGCCCTTGGGGTTGAGAAGTCCCTGGAAGGAACAAAAGAAATGCAAAGTACAGTGGTGACATTTAGCAATACACAAATGAAAGGTATAAGGATGCCTATGTTTGAAGTAAAAACCTCCTGTGCCTGCCCACCTCACACAAACTCCTGAACTTCTTCAGATTATTCCCAGTTGGAGAGGTCTTTGTTTAACAGGCAAATTTGAACATCTCTGATTATTATATGAGTGGCAATTCAATTATTTTTAATAGATGGGGTTGGGAAGGGGAGGAGTGGTTGGCACCCCATATCTCTAGTGGTCCAAAAGTACAAGGCAGAAGCAAGTGATAGTAAGGAAGCATGAAGGTCAAGGTGCCCCTATTGACACAGGACCTTAGCACAATCACATGTCTCAGCCAAAATATAAAATCATCTTTTCATTTAATTTTAGTATTTGTTAAATTCCAAACTTTGAAAATATTCTACATCTTACAAAAGTAGTCTAGGAAGCTTATACCAATACATAAGTATTATTATTGCTTTAATAAACTTGACTATCATTTCCTTATTAAACTCACATCTTCTCACTTTACTTTTAGTCATAGATTTATAAATGCCTTCTGCGAACCTGAAAGAACAAATTGACACAGTGATTGTCAATCATTACAAATTGACAAATTTGTAATGATTTCCTATATCGTGTGTTTTTAATGTAAATAAATTTCAACTCAATGGTTACTTCGAGGTCCTCATACCTTTCCAGTCCCAGGATTTATTGCCACTCATTGTTTGCACAATTGGGGTCTTTCCAAAATGTTCAGAGTTCTCTGGATGTAACTCTCCATACTTCCAGGAAAATCCAATGAGGGTCTATGACTTAAAATCTCTATTAGGTGTTAGAGAAAAAAGTAGCCTCAACATTTGTTACCATATAGAGGGAGTAGGCTGCAGATGTTCAGAAATGGCTTTCAATCAGGGAATCTCATTCATAAAGAAACTAGATAGATTAAACTTTAGTGTAGTGAATTGTTTTTCTTCCTTCATGCAATCAGAATTCAGCTCATAGCCTCCTACCTTGACAAGATTTTGAGTAATCTCATTCATCATTTCTAGCAAAGTAAAGAAAACATCAGTAACTTAGATCATTAGAATGAATGCACACTGTACACTAGCCCCAAAAGAATTTGACTAAATCAAAAACAACCAAATTGACTTGTATGGAAAAGACCTCAGAACAATAAAATATTAGCAATTTGCCAACCTACCATTCAGGCATTATGGAAATAAGCCAGCCCAAATCACTCAAGGAACAGAAATGAAGTCAACTTACTGTGTTTGAATGTCAGAGGGATTTTCAGGTAATAGCTTGTAAAATGAAGGGCACCTTTAGAGTTTGAATGTAAATTTCAACAGGCTAAATCTTTCCTTCAGAGAGTAACAATCTTCAGGAATTCCAAAAGAATATATTCCTAATAAAATTATAAGCCTCTTTTCTGCAAATGAATTCTGCTATTTCTGTCATGTTCAATTTTCTTTGTTTTTGTTTTCTTACTTCAAAAGTCAACTTCAAATCTTCTTATGTAATTAGATGGGATTTAAATTGTAAATACATTATCAGGAAAAGAATTAATATTTTGAGTATCTCCCATGCACTGGGTGCTTCATCACTTAATCCTTATAACACCCCTACAACTATCCGCATTTTATAAATATTCTAACTGAAGCTTGGAGATGTTATGAGATTTTCAAATTCACACAGCTTCTAAGTGACGGATCTGAAGCCATCACTTACACCCATGTGACTCCTAAGCATGCAGTCTTTATGCTAAACAACTCTGATTTTGCTGTAGGACTGTATTATTAATATAATATTACATTTAATATAATTCATTATGTATTTATTGTATATGTTATATAATGTATTCATTCACCTAGCAAAACGATTTGTGATTTCAGTCAGTTTTTCTGACATCACTTATTATATGAGTCAGGATCAAAGTCGTGTGTCATGCTCAAGTATGACCCATTTGATTTGTTTTGGTGCACCCTAATACGACAAAACCTTGTCCTGAGTTAGTAATTCCCTCCCAGGGCTAGTATCACTGTCACCATGGAGACGGGCAGCCAGCTGGCTTCTCCTTTGTTTTTTAAATTTTTTTTTGCTTGTGGTCCTACTTTCCCATTGTACCCATTGTGTCCACTGCCTTACAACCATGCCATCAGCCACGTTAGGGAGCAGAATAAAAAGAGATTATAGTTGTGGAGAATTTCTGATATCAACTGCATACTGCACTTTATGCTGCAGAAGCACCAGTTTGTGTGTTTTAATAAATATATCTATTTTGGCATCGAGGCTTTTCTTTTTTTAATTTACCACATACCTTCCACCTGGAATCCCTCCATCTTCCCCATCCTTCCTTACCTGGCAGGCTCCTTTTAGGCTGTTAACTTACTCTCCTTCAAGACTCTTTCTGCAGTATATCCTTTGTATATATGATTTTCCTTCAACACACTATAATGTAATGAACTGTCTAGAGGTCTGTTTCAGCCAATATATTGGGAACTTCTTGAAGACAGGGTTGGGTTTTAATAATTCTTCAGTGTTTGTATATAGTAAGAATGCAATAAAGTTGTTTTAAGTAAAATAATAACTTTATAGTTCCTTTAGATAAATCTAAAAATATGGAATAGTGTAAATTACATGAAATTTCCAGGGAAATGATTTTATATATTGTATAATAAGTTCCTCAATAACTAAACAAGACTATAAAAGACTATAATTATACAGCCACTACTATTCACCGACAGGGTAGTTGACAGGTACTATTCTGACAGGGTAGAAAACAGCTTAGACTCAACAGGCACCATTCTATGAAGATATTGATATATCTTAGTATTTAGAAACAACTGATGTATATTTATGGACACTTGTATTTTAAAAGTTTTGTCATTTAACTGACTCCTTCTTTGTCCTTGTAGGCTTATTTTCAAAGCCACAAAATACTACCCTACCTTAGAATTATTTCAAGAATGGCCCTCAAACAAGGTTGGGGAATAGATCTTTCCAAGCATAAATCCCTTTAACCCACTGAGAAAGTAGAAACTTAGGGTAGAGGCTTCACTCCCCTGTCCCTCGTCAGCTATAGTCATGGACTCCTGATACATGACCCTTCTGTTAGGCTTAGGCAATCTGAGAGGACCTTTAAGAACTGCAACTTGGGAACCTGCATTGAAATCCAGTTCCACTTATTAGGAGCTGAGTAGCCTAAACTCCAGTTAACCTCAGTTTTAAAAACTATAAAATGAGACTAATACACACATTCTAAAGAGCTTGTGAAGATTAAATGACTTAATACAGGAAGATCATTTGGATCATTCTTGGCACATAGTAAACACTATATAAATATTAGCTAGGGAAAGATAATGTGGATCAATCATTTTAGTGCTTCCAGCCTTATTTTTTTCTTTGCTAACTAAAAAATAAACTTGCATGTTATATTATGTTTAAGTCAATCTTTACTTTCATAAGGAAAAAAATTAACAACATTATAAATGAATATTTTTGTAGGCATATGGCCTGTAAGTTATGAAACAGTATGTTTGGCTTCTATACATACTTAAACATGCTCAGTAATTAACCTGTATGGGTGTAACAACTACAAGAACACAATATGATGGACAGAGCTTCATGTGGCATGAGGGCCTAGGCCTGGAATGTGGTGCTTGTGCAACTCTAATTACTTTGCTTGTTAAACCATTTTATACCATCCAGAACTAATTTTGGTGAATTCTAAGAAAGGAAACCTTTCAGTAAGCAGGTAGGTCTGCTGACATTTGATAATATCTAGTTGTCAGTGAGATTTTAGAAGGTACACATGCCCATGTTGCATGTTGATTTCAGGATAAAAAACACACAGCAGAAGTTTATGGAATGAAAAGTAATGACAAAATGTTTTGCGAGCAATTCATATGGGATCATATGATAGTTAGCTAATGTTGAGAGTTCATGGCCTGGATGGTATTGGTTAATTAAGGAAATCACTTGGGATAAAGAAGTACTTGGAAATGATTGTGGGTTTTCTTTCTTTCTCTCTCTCTCTCTCTTTTTTTCAGTTCATAATAAGCTCAGAGACTTGAGAGAAGCTTTCAAGGTTCTATAAAACTGAATATATTTTCTCTTTGGCTCATTGTTTACTTAACTACAGGTCATTTATTATGGCAGGAAAAAAATGTATCTTTTCAATATGAAAAGGCCTATGAATTTCAACCTTCTTTTATTGCTCATATTATATCATTTGAGAATTTTTAGTTAAATGGAAAAAATAGTGATTTCTCTTATATTAAGATTCCCCCTCAGCTTCTGAGATTTTAGTTTCCATAATTTAATGTGCGTATTAAAAATAAATTGCTTAATTTGAGTACATGTACATTTTCCATTAATGAAGTCCAGTAGATACACTTAACATTGCATATCCATCTATGGAAAATAATATATTCAGAAATGGCTCTGAAGATAACTGAATCTGCGAAGGTATCTTCTTGAAGATCTCACTTAATAATAGCTTTCTTATTGCATAATAATATGATTTATACTTGGCTTGGTATTATGAATTATGCATGTAGGGGACAGATCTAGCTTTTTAGTTGTGGATATTAGATTTGTTAATACTTTTTTTTTTTTTTTCCAATGCCTACTTCTGCATTGTATGTACAGGACAAAGCCCAGCCATTCCACCTCCATTACCGACAGAACAAGCTTCTAGACCCACCCTGGCGTCACCTGCCCTTGAAGGCAAGTACTTTTTTTTTTTTTCTTAAAGATCTCTATTGTAGGTAAAATAGAATGTAGAGAAACAAGAACAACAAAAATAGTCACAAAGCAACAGCAAAATCCAATGTTTTCTTACATACTTTTAGTAGGTCTAAACTCTAATTTACTTTTCCTAAAATTGCAATTTGCTGTTTTTCAGAAAACCAACAATTTCCCCTTAAGATCCTATATTGGTGACCCTCAGCTTCCAGAAGGATGCCCACTCTAGTACTTTGGGAATCAAGCAAAAAAAATATAGGGACAAACAGATAAGGCTATGCCTTGCAACTCTTGCAGTTTTACCACAGCTTGATCAATTTAGTCTCTGAAGAGGCTGCTGCCAGAGTTGCTGGGTTTGAATCTGAGCTCCACCTTTTCCTAGCTTTGTGTGTGTGTGTATATATATACACACACACACACACACACACAAACATACACATTCACACACACACACAAATATACACTGTTGTATATATATGTATGTATAGTTTATAAGTACTATATACAATACTACTAATAATTCTTGAAAATATGATGTCTCAAGATCAGTATTGTAATAAATTTTGCTGGAAATTTAAAGTCATTTCTTTAAGTCTTCATTCATTTCTTAAACTTTTATTAAAACCCAAACATGGGATCATTTCAGATATTGTCTAAAATACTGGGGATTCATAGATGAATAGAAAACAGTTCCTTCTCTGTCAAGACTCAATTTGCCAGTATAAAAACACCAGTAACTAAAGCTAAAGCACCATTAAATTTTTACAAGAGTACAAATGGAGGTCTTCCTCAGATCACTACCACTCTAGAAAGGGGTAGAAACCCTCAGCTTTGTCCCACATTGGAAAGGATCTTCTGTATGCAATGTGGACACTCCAGCCTGCTTGTTCAAGATCTTCCCACTCAGCTCAACAACTGCCCATTGGCTTTGGCCATCCCTTGAGACTAAGTGATGACACTCATGAGGATTCATCCAGGAAGAGGTTACTCTTGTATGTCACTTACCTAGAGAGTAAACAAGTAATTTAGAAACAACCAGTCCAAAAAAAAAAGAAAATAGAGAGAGAGAGAAAAAATCAGAATTACATTTCTTTTGGCATTTGGACTATAATATGTCATATTACTTAAGAGAATTTGACACAAAACTGACTCACTCACTCACCAAAATGTTCACTGGACAAGACAACACACATAAATAATAGTATTACCTTAATTTTTCATGGGATTCTAATTCTGTTGTTGTTCCAGATGGACATAAAGCAAGGAATTCAGATTTCCCAACTTGAGGGAGACTTTGATAGTCAGATTATTCAAGTGTTTGGTGCCAAGTTATCTCCTAGCAGAGGCTGATAAAACACCAAGTAGCATATATTTTGCCTAGCAATCTGTCCCTTGGAAAAGGATGTGTCATTTGTTAAGTAGAACTCTTAGGTTCTGTTATTGTATTAAAAGAGCAATGTAATTTGACAGTTCATCTCAGAACCTAGTACTGTGTTGTGGTGAATAAAATAACAAAGTTTGAGGACCACAAGCCTTTGTCAGTGTCTTCTCTGAAAGCTCAGAGCCTGCTAACCCTGAGCAACTAGAGGAGTCTATATTACCAGGCAATGCTGAGATCATGGGCTTTGTCAGGGCTTGCAGATGTGCTGCCTATGACTTCATTAACATAATTGATTAGGAGCTAGGACATATTTAGTATTAATCAAGCTGTTTTTAGTGAGACTGATTATGCCAGTCCTCTTGATGCACTATTTTAGTTTGGAACTTCCTTAGAACCAAGTTGCAAAAAAAAAAAAAAAAAAAAACACACACACACACAAAACAAAAATAAAACGCTTTATGTAAAAAGGAGGAACTTTCATCTGGCACTAAAGTGTGCTATTATACGTGAGAAATACAATTATAACAGGTCAGAATGTAGGAGCATGTACATATTTCAATTTTAATGTTTTTAAAAAGTAGAGCTCATGTAGAGACTAGATTATTAAATTTGTTCACGGGAGACTAGAAACAAATAAAACTTCATTAGTAGAAATCGAAAAAAACAATGTGGCTCTCTTTATGGGTAAAAGAATACTACAAATCTGTAAAGCCAATACTACACATCTGTAAAGCCCATAAAAGCCTTCTTTGTGCTTTCATAGCACTTAAGAAACAAAACTTCCACAGCACTTACTTTGTTCGGGGAAGTATCTGTGTACTTCTTCTCTCAGTCCACTTATTTAGTGCCTTGAAATTGCTCTTGCTTTTCTTGGATTTCCGTTTTTTCCCCACATTGCATGCTTTGTCTGTCATAATGAAGTTCTTATTACTTTGAATTTTTTGATACAAAAGGATGAATTATATATTAAATCATTTATTTCCTTTGACTCTTATTTTATGTTTTAGAATTTCTTTGGCCAGGAAAAATTGGCTACAATACGTTTAGAAAAGATCTTATGTAATAACCACTTCACATAGTCATTCTGGTCATTGTTGTCAATTTGTATTTAATTATGGATATAACTGAAACTAATTTGAAATGAACCTATTGTAAATATAATGTTAATTCTCATCTTTTAAACAATTTTGAATTTCCATGTCTATTGAGAGCTCTTACTAGGGCTGAAATGCCTACAAGTTCAAAGGGTTATCCACTTCTTTCACAAATGGAGCTGACTTACGTGAGTTTTTTCCTCCAATCAAATGGTATCTTATAATATTAACATGATAGGTGATTTTAGCTCTTAGCATGAAGGTCCTTTATCGTCAAATGTTTTTCCGCATTCCTGCTAATCTCTTACCCCAAGAACTGTATTTCTCAGACTCTTCAGTGGTTAAACAGAACAACTTCAGGCAATGTTGCCCACCTTCTTCCCAATTACCAAGGAAGGCAGAAAAGCTGTTTTTTTTTTTTTTTTTTTTTTTGAGACGGAGTCTCGCTCTGTCGCCCAGGCTGGAGTGCAGTGGCCGGATCTCAGCTCACTGCAAGCTCCGCCTCCCGGGTTTGCGCCATTCTCCTGCCTCAGCCTCCCGAGTAGATGGGACTACAGGCGCCCGCCACCTCGCCCGGCTCGTTTTTTGTATTTTTTAGTAGAGACGGGGTTTCACTGCGTTAGCCAGGATGGTCTCGATCTCCTGACCTCGTGATCTGCCCGTCTCGGCCTCCCAAAGTGCTGGGATTACAGGCTTGAGCCACCGCGCCCGGCCAAGCTGTTTCATAAAATCCTTATAATAAGCAAAATTACCATATATGATTCCATTCATCTTTAATCAACCATACTAGAGAATGTCTTTCCCACTACTTTCACCCGCATGTAATTTTTGGGCATTTAGCATAAAATTACCAGGACTCCTCTGTTGTGACAAAGATGTGGAAGGAAGAAGTTAAGTTATACTTAAATTACTTTTAATATTCCATTAAATAGCTGCAGTTTACATGAATGAAGTCAAATAGAGAAAGGTAAATTACTATCAAGTACCCTATATCTTGTTGAATAAATATATAACTAATAATTATTCTTGCAATTATGAATAATATTATAAATGCTATCACTTGTATGTGAACAGGAGAACTCTAGAGGGAAGACCAGAGTCTGCCCAATCTCAACTTTGTTACTAATGAGTTGTACGGTCTTTGATAGATCAATTGACTTCTTAGGACCTCAATTTCTTCACCTATGAACCAAACTTAAATAGTCTCTGGAGTCCCTCTATGCTTTTATACCCAAATATTTCACATCTGATTTTTTCAGACTGGTAGATTGGTAATAAATTGCCATAAGAACAGAGTGAACCCTACATAGCTTTGCCTAGTGGTTAAATAGCAACTATAGATATGATAGAGATGTAACACTTTTTGGGACGATGGATAATCCTATGAAGCATTATTTACTGAAACACAAAAATAAGTTACAGATATCATAAAGGCTGTAAAAGTTAGGAGGAGGATGAGATATAAATGAGGCCAGGTGATGAAGTGAAACTGCAAATCTTTCATTGAGCCATAAAGAGTAAGTTAGTTGAATTGCATAGATACAGAGGAGAAAGGAACATTATATAAAATTTATTATAAGATAATTTGTTACCATAGGATGCATCTGAAGACAATATTCTACAGGAGCTAGTAAGGTTTTATTTACAATTCTATTAAACCAAGAACTTTATTACCTTAGCTCCTCAGTGAGATATATCCTGAGAAGTAAAAAATAAAATAAAATAATAAAATAGAAATTTGTCCTCAATTTTTATTTCATTAACTCTATGACATAATAGATTTTATTGAACTTCAGGTCAATATAATATTTTTTCTTTGTTTTGTGGAGAAATAAAATCATATCTTTTGGTGGTTTTTAATAGGATTGGCCTTTAGTTATAAATTATGATAAAATATATAAACCAAACTACTTTTACTACCTATTTAACTTAGAGAGTTGCTAATAACAATATAGCACATTTTCTAGCACAGTTAGGTACTCAACCATTGGTTGCTATTAATTTTTTTTATATCAGGACATTTCTTAACCATATAAAAAACATTAATTTTATGGTAGTTCTTTATTGGTATCCATAGAAGCTGGTAAGGTGTTGCTTTCATGACATTGGTCAGTATACATAAAACTCTAATATAACTTTTCAATACAGGACTGGAACTGTATCTTGGAGGGCTTTGTATACACAGCTAAAGCTTTTACATGTCCTTATAGATTATGTGGTACTGCTTAAGCAATTGAGCAGAGAGTAGTATGATTAAATTTGTCTTTAAGATTATGTGCCGACTATAGAAAGGATGAATTGGTGAGGGGTGAACCTAAGAGTTGGGAGTATAAGACAAATTTAGGAGAAAACTGCCCATGGGAAAACTTCCGCTACTATTCTTTTTAAACAATCACATTTTACTCTCAAAACAACTGCAAGCAGTGAACATGATTTATGTCATTTTACAGAGAAGATCGGAGAAATCAAATAAATTGCCTAAGATAACACAGCTCTAAATATGGTATAACTGGAATTGGAAGCTAGGTGTCTCCTACCAAGGCTCAGTCTATTTCCATTATCCTAAAATGGCAATTAAGTGTTAGAGCTGAATATCATTGTTAAAGTTTTTATCTGATTTGGTTAATTGAATGGCATTAAGAA
Source organism: Piliocolobus tephrosceles (assembly GCF_002776525.5). NCBI lineage: Eukaryota > Metazoa > Chordata > Mammalia > Primates > Cercopithecidae > Piliocolobus > Piliocolobus tephrosceles. Next base: position 22,320,182 of record NC_045438.1, on the reverse strand, counting down.
TAAGAACAGGTTTTGAGAGATAATAATGAATTAGGTTTGGGGCTTGCTGGGTGTATTGAGGTCCCTGGAGCACTTACATGAGTGATTAAGAGAGTTAATGACTATATTATTTTTAAAGGTTTGCAGGGTTATGGTGGAGCACCCCAGAGCTAGCCAAAGTAGGAAGCCTTTATCACCCCTATGCCTGAAGAGGCAAGAGAATAGAATGGTTAGAATGGTTTAGACGTCCAGAAGACTTTATAGCTTTAGGGAAAGATGTCCAATCAGAACATCTGAAGGTAGTATCCTTCAGCAGGGGACCACAACCACCAACAAACACTTTGCAAAATGAAGTATGTAAAATTCTCAGTGAGCCTTGGAGGAAACTAGAGAATAAATGCCCAGATCTCTCTCTTTGTCTTACTCTATTATCTCTTGATGTTGCTCTCATAGGCCAAAACAGCCCACACTCAGAGGACATGGGGCTTGATTAATGTAACCTATAAGGGTCAGGGTAGAGATGGGACCTGGAGAGGACATGGAGACTACCATGTGTCAGGCAGGATGTTGAGCTTGATCCACACAAGTGGTAATCTGCAGTGGACAACTGAATATATAAGTCAGGAGTTTACAAATGAGGGAGATATAGATATTGAAGTCATAAGTTAGCCCTGGCACAGCATTTCTTGGAGTATGTTATGAGAAACTCTAGTTCTATAATATTATTTGTTAAAAAGTGTTTTCATGACAAAATAACTTTTGGGCAGCTTAATATGTTGTAGTTTTTCTTTTGCATTCACAATGCACACACACATGTATCAAAGGATCCAAAAATTCTGTATATTAAGGAAGTCTGTTTAACTTTTTTAAACCCAGTGTTCCCATGTTTGTTTGTTTGTTTGTTTAATCACAAAAATATTTCTGTTTCTGATCATACTCATCAATTTCCTAAGGAGCAAATGATCTCAAAAACACTGTTGTACAAAGGTTAGTTTCAAATATAACTAAAGAGTAGGTCAGTCATGAATGTGAAGCTGTCTCGAACACAGCATAGACCCAAGAAAGGAAATGTAGAACACATTGATTTAGTCAACGTTCTCCAGAGGAACAAAACCAATAGGAGATATCTATCTCACTATCTATCTATTGAGAAAATATTGTTTATTTTAAAGGATTGACTGATGCAGCTGCAGGGGCTAGTAAGTCCAAAATCTGAAGGGCATGCAGGCAGGCTGAAGACCCAGGGAATAGTTTATTTTGCAGTCTTGAGTCTGAAGGCAGTCTGAAAGAAGACTTCCTTCCTCCTTGGGGAACTTCAGTCCTTTCTCTTTAAGTCCTTCAGCTGATTAGACAAGGCCCATCCCACATTACAGAGGGTAATCTGCTTTATTCAAAGCCTACAATTTAAATGTGAATCACATCTAAAAACTACCTTCATAGAAACATCTAGACTTATCTTTGATGAAGTAAGTGTTACCAAAGCCTAGCCAAATTGATGCATACATTTATCACAAATGTCATTAGGATACAAACTGATAAAGCCAAGGATGAGAGAATATGAAAGAGAAAAGGAAGAGGCCCCATGCTCCAGAGAGATGGATAACACGAAGAGTAGCCAGGAAAAGTTAGATCTGTCAATTAGAAAATTATGCTCATCTACTCTTGACTCTAAATTTTCTCTCTGCTACATATAAATGAGGATGCAGTAGTCATGAGTTTGAACTAAAGGGTCAACTGTAAGATTTTTATTAGTTCCCTTAATCTCTGAAACACTGGGTTTCCTCATCTGCCAGATGATATTTACTAGTAGGATTTGGTAGTGCTTTCAGAAGAAAAAAGAATTTTGGAGAGAAAGCTGTGATGGGGGAGGCTTGGGGAACTAGATTAAGAATGGGATCTTTACAATATTTTGTTTTAGGTCATATGATGTTGACTATTTGAGAGATTTCAATAAAGATCTAAACATATCTTCAATTTTTTTCTTCGAATTTTAGACTCTTGTTTTTTATTTTTTTAATTAAAACACTGTACTGGGGCTTGGCCTGAGGTAACATAGGCATATTTGAGTTAATATGTTGGAACAAGTATAATTCAGCTTAGTGTTGTGGAAAAGTAGGTAAGTATTAATAACTGTTGGGTAAATTTTCTTAAAAAAAACAAAAACTAATAGGTGGCAAAGCATCTCCCCCCCCAAAAAAAAAGGAAAATGAAAAGGGAAAGAAATGAGAGCTCCTCATGAATTATGAGCTATAAATACATTTTAGTAGACAAGAAACTTGTATCTCTAAACTTACAACTTTCTTCTTTTGTTATATTGGTTTTGATTTCCTTTTATCGATTATTAAAAAGACCTTTTGTGAAAACAATTAACTTTTTCTCACTGTCGTATCCATAAGAGGAAGTAGTTTTGTTTTTCTTACCCTCTACATCTGCCAAGATAGCTAGGGGCATCTGTCTGTCTTGACTCTTCAGTAGCAACAGATATTTACTCTGAAGACCAAGAATGTTCTCCATGATGTGGGAAACAGGAAAAGGGCCTTCTGTTCAGATCAGGGCCAGTTTCCTGCCTCCAGCCCTTTCCTAACTGTTAATGCTAGTATAAAAAAAATGGTTTTTCACCTGCATTTTGACCTGTAAAAGACCAAAGAAGAAGTCAAGGATGACATAGTTTGTGAATTTGAGCAAATTTGATCTAATTGCTTTCTTATTATGGAATTCTGAAACTTTCCTGTGTCAGCACATTTTCTCATAAAACATTTTATAGAAAAGAATGTTTCCTCCAATGCTCTTGCTTACAAGTACCAATTTTTCCTTATAAAACATTTGTTTGCTATCTGGTCTGTTCGACGTAAATATTTCTTCCTATTGTACCAGTTTGTTACAATTCCAAATGGCATCATCCTTTCCCTCTCTAGAATGAGTGAGAAAAGTGGCTGCATCTTCAAGACCAAGTGTATTTTACATAAATGGAGTAAAGAGTCTTAGAAATTGCTCATTTAATAAAGGATAAGGAATGCTGTAATCCCAACATTTTGGAAGGCCAGGGTGGGTGGATCACTTCAGCTCTGGAGTTAGAGATCAGCCTGGGCAACACGGCGAAACCCCATCTCTACAAAAAATATAAAAATTAGCTGGACATGGTGGTGTATGCCTATAGTCCCAGCTACTCAGTAGGATGACGTGGAAGGATCACTTGAACCTGGGAAACAGAGGTTGTAGTGAGCCGAGATCCCATGACTGCACTCTAGCCTAGGTAACAAAGTGAGGCCCTGTCTCAAAAAAAGAAAAAAAAGGCTGCTTCAATTAAATGAGAATTTTATATTAAAAAGTTTTTAATTTACTAGAATTTTATATTAAGAAGTAGAAGACGTAATGTGTTACTAGTTTGTTTTAATCCATAAAAGATGGTAAAATGTATGTAGTGTATCAGTTCAAATAAGCCTGAATTCAGCATATTCAGATGATTACAACTTAAAAAGTTGAAGTCTTTACATGGGCACTTGCTTCTATTTTAAGAACTGATCTCCATTAGGCACAATTTTAAAAATTGAAAGGCTTCATTTGAAAATCGGACTTATATATGTGTCCCATATACTAGTAATTTTTTATTTTAAAGTCAAATCATATTTTAAAATAGCTATTGGGTCTTACTAATTTATTTAATAAATCAAGACCAAAACTGTTATAAAAATACCAGTATCTTTGAAATACTACTTTAAGGAAATGTATGTTTTGCTTTTGAGTTGCAACCAACTTTTTCTTGTACTAATAATTTAGTCATGAAAAGAAAAAGCTCAATTTTCTAATGTTTCTAGGCATCCTTGACATTTTAAACGTAATGATATATTCTTGCAATCCATTTCCAATTACAGAAAAATGTAGAAAAACATATAGATAAAATATGGAAAAAGTAAATTTATGTAAATAACATGATATTGTAAATGAAAAGTTTTTAGAAAAGAAACTTATATTTATGTTTTCTTTACTATTTCTACAAGACACTTTGGGAAAGCTTACAATAAAACATCTTGAGTAAGCAGGGATTCTGCATAAAAATTTTAAAGCGTTTTTAAGAATTTCCAAATGTCAGCAACACCAAACAAACAAACAAAAGCAATTGTAATTTATGGAATTATCTAAAGAGACAAGTGCATGTGAATTGAGCTGCTTCTCTGAGTCCAAATCAAACTTTGAGCATTTGCCTTCTGAAATGCAAAAGCACTGAGTGGAAAAATAAAATATAGCATCTCCCTTTCCTTCTCCCATCTCGCTCCTCTTTCCTTCTCTCTGTTTCTCTAACACAGACACACACACACACACACACACACACACACAAACACACAGTGGTTGCCTTTTTTGTTTCACAGAAAGTGAGAAAGAACAGATGTGGCACCCCTCAGCTATATAAACACAACCCATTTTAAATAAATGCAATCACTCATGTAAAAAGCTTTATCATTTTCAAAAGGTTTGGGAGGAATCTACCTTATCCATTTTAAATGCTAAGTTCCATTAATTTGAAATGTATTAAATAATCTTGCTCATTGCATTTCCTTTTGCATACTAAATTCAGAAACAGGGAAAAAAACTCATGAAGTCAAAGAACTTTTGTTGGGAGACAGCTGAAAGGTAAGTTTGGCATAGTTGAGGTAAAAGGTGGCACTTCTTTTCTGCCCGTGACTCAATCAGCTTGAAAGTTTTTCAGAGAGTATATCTATCTCAAGCTTCATTATCCGTGTTGCAGGAGAGAAACAGGGTTTGTGATCATCTTTAAATTTAAATATTTGTTCTGTCACTTACATCAGCATTCCCCAATCTTTTTGGCACCAGGAACCTGGTTCCCGGAAGACAGTTTTCCCATGGACGGGGTGAGGGGAGGGATGGTTTCAGGATGAAACTGTTCCACTTCAGATCATCAGGCATTAGATTCTCATAAGGAGTGCACAACCTAGATCCCTCGCATGTGCAGCTCACAAGAGGGTTTACTCTTCTATGAGAATCTAATGCAACTGCTGATCTGACAGGAGGTGAAACTCAGGCAGCAATGCTCACGTGCCCTCTGCTCACCTCCTGCTGTGCACCCCAGTTCCTAACATGGCACTGACCAATACTGGCTTGCAGCACAGGGGTTGGGGACCCCTGACTTATATGACCTATGAAGTTGGCCACGTTAGTCATCTTTCCTGAACCCATTTCCTCACAGGTTATAAGATGTGTAGACTTTTACCTGAGAATGAAGTGTATTCTAATGCGTATAAGATCATGCGCTTTATTCTATAAATTCTTATCATCTTGAAATTACTGCGGTTCCAACCCAAACTAAAATGTATTTTTTTACCTTGTTTGACCATATAAAATAAAGTGATTATTAAAATCCTTTCATCACACCTTTTTGAAGCTTAAAGGGAAAAATGTAGTATGATATCTTTTTCTAAAATTTTTCCATCAGTTATTGGGATACAGGTGGTATTTGGTTACATTAGTAAATTCTTTAGTGGTGATTTGTGAGATTTTGGTGCACGCATCACCCAAGAAGTATACACTGCACCGTATTTGTAGTCTTTAATCCCTTGTCCCCCTCCTACTCTTCCCCCAAGCCTGCAAATTTCGTTGTATCATTCTTATGTCTTTGTGTCCTTATAGCTCAGCTCCCACATATCAGTGAGAACACAGGATGCTTGGTTTCCCATTCCTGAGTTACTTCACTTAGAATAATAGTCTCCAGTCTCATCCAGGTCACTGCAAATGCTGTTAATTCATTCCTTTTTATGGCTGAGTACTATTCCATTATACATACATACACACACACACACACACACACACACACACACACGATACTTTCTTTACTCATTGAATGATGGGCATTTGGGTTGGTTTCACGATTTTGTAATTGTGAATTGTGCTTCTATAAACATGCGTCTGCAAATACCTTTTTCAAATAATGGCTTGTTTTCCTTTGGGTAGATACTCAGTAGTGGGATTGGTGGATCAAATGGTAGTTCTATTTTTGGTTCTTTAAAGAACCTCCACACTATTTTCCATAGTGGTTTTACTAGTTTACATCCCCACCAGCAGTGTAGAAGTGTTCCCCAACCACCACATACATGACAAAATCTACTGTTTTTTGATTTTTGTTTTTTATTATGGCCATTCTTGAGGGGGGAAGGTGGTATCACATTGAGGTTTTGATTTGCATTTCCTTGATCATTAGTGATGCTGAGCATTTTTTCATATTTTTGTTGGCCATTTATATATCTTCTTTTGAGAATTGTCTATTCTTGTCCATAGTCCACTTTTTGATGAGATTTTTTTTTTATTTTTTCTTACTGTCTTGTTTGAGTTTGTTGTAAATTCTAGATATTAGTCCTTTGTCAGATGTATAGATTGTGAAGATTTTTTCCGACTCTGTGGGTTGTCTGTTTACTCTGCCAGTTATTCCTTTTGCTGTGCAAAAGCTCTTTAGTTTAATTAGGTCCCAGCTATTTATCTTTGTTTTTATTGCATTTACTTTTGGGTTATTGGTCCTGAAATCCTTGCCTAAGTCACTGTCTAGAAGGATTTTTCCAATATTTTCTTCTAGAATTTTTATAGTTTCAGGTCTTAGGTTTAAGTCCTTTATCCATCTTGAGTTGATTTCTGTATAAGGTGAGAGATAAGGATCCAGTTTTGTTCTCCTGCATGTGGCTAGCCAATTATCCCAGCATCATTTGTTGAAAAGGGTGTCCTTTCCCCACTTTATGTTTTTGTTTGCTTTGTTGAAGATCAGTTGGCTGTAAGTATTTGGGTTTATTTCTGGGTTCTCTATTTTGTTCCATTGATCTATGTGCCCATTTTTATAACAGTACCATGCTGTTTTGGTGACTATGGACTCATAGTATAGTTCGAAATCAGGTAGTGTGATGGCTCCAGATTTGTTCTTTTTGCTTAGTCTTGCTTTGCCTATATGGGCTCTTTTATGGTTCCATATGAATTTTAGAATTGTTTTTTCTAACTCTGTGAAGAATTATGGTGGTATTTTGATGGGGATTGCATTGAATTTGCAGATTGCTTTTGGCAGTATGGTTATTTTCCCAGTATTGATTATACCTATCCATGAATGTGGGATATGTTTCCATTTGTTTGTGTTGTCTATGATTGCTTTCAGCAGTGTTTTGTAGTTTTCCTTGTATAGGTCTTTCGACTCCTTGTTTAGGCATATTCCTAACTATTTTATGTTTTTTTGCAGCTATTGTAAAAGGAATTGAGTTCTTGATTTAATTTTCTGCTTGGTTGCTGTTGATGTATAGAAGAACTGCTGATTTGTGTACATTAATCTTGTATCTGGAAACTTTGCTGAATTCTTTTATCAGTTCTAGGAGCTTCCTGGAGGAGTCTTTAGGTTTTTCAAAGTAAATGACCATATCGTCAGCAAATTGTGACAGTTTGACTTCCTCTTTACCTATTTGAATGCCCTTTATTTCTTTCTCTTTTCTAATTGCTCTGGCTAGGACTTCTAGTACTATGTTGAAGATAAGTGGTGAGGGTGGACATCCTTGTCTTGTTCCAGCTCTCAGAGGAATGCTTACAACTGTTACCCGTTCAATATATGTTGGCTGTGGGTTTTTCATGGAAAGCTTTTATTATATTAAGGTATGTCCTTTGTATGCTGATTTTGCTGAGAGTTTCAATCACAAAGTGATGCTGGATTTTGTCTAATGTTTTTTCTACACCAATTGAGATGATCATATGATTTTTGTTTTTAATTCTGTTTATGTGGTGTATTGAATTTATTGACTCGTGTGTATTAAACCATACCTTCATCCCTGGTATGAAACCCACTTGCTCATGGTGGATTGTCTTTTTGATATGTTGTTGGATTTGGTTAGCTAGTATTTTGTTAAGGATTTTAACATCTATATTCATCAAGGATATTGGTCTGTAGTTTTCGTTTTTGGTTATGTCCTTTCCTGGTTTTGGTATTCAGGTAATACTGGCTTCATAAAATGAATTGGGGAGAATACCATATTTCTCTATCTTGTGGAATAGTGTCAAAAGTATTGGCATGAATTCTTCTTGGAATGTCTGCTAGAATTCTTCTGTGAATCCATCTGGTCCTGGACTTTTTTTTGTTAGTAATTTTTATATTACCAGTCTTGCTGCTTGTTACTGGTCTACTCAGGGTATCCAATTCTTCCTGATTTAAACTAGGAGGGATGTTTTTTTTCAGGAATTTATCCATCTCTTCTAGGTTTTTAGTTTATATGGGTAAAGGTGTTCATAATAGCCTTGAGTGATCTTTTTTATTTCAGCAGTGTCAATTGTAATGTCTCCTGTTTCATTTCTTAGTGAAGTTATTTGTATTTTCTGTCTTCTCTTCTTGGTTAATCTTGCTAATGGTCTATCAATTTTATTTGTCTTTTCAAAGTACCAGCTTTTTGTTTCTTTTATCTTTTGTATTTCTTTGTTGTTGTTTCAATTTTATTTAGTTCTGCTCTAATTTTGGTTATTTCTTTCTTCTGCGGGGTTTGTTTGTTCTTGTTTCTCTAGTTCTGTGAGGTGTGACCTTAGAGGTCAGTTTTTGCTTTTTTAGTCTTTTTGATGTAGGTATTTAGGGCTATGAACTTTCCTCTTAGCACTGCCTTTGCTGTATCCCAGAGGTTTTGGTAGGTTGGTTATTATTGTCATTCAGTTCAAATACTTTTTAAATTTCCTTCTTGATTTTGTTTTTGACCCAGTACTCATTTGGGAGCAGGTTATTTAATTTCCATGTATTTGCATGGTTTTGAAGATTCCTTTTGGAGTTGATTTCCAGTTTTATTCCACTGTGATCTGAGAGAGTGCTTGATATAATTTCAATTTTCTTAAATGTATTGGGGCTCATTTTATGGCCTCCTATATGATCTATCTTGGTGAAAGTTTCACGTGCTATTGAATAGAATGTGTATTCTGTGGTTGTTGGTTGAAATGTTCTGTATATATCTGTTAAGTCCAGTTGTTCCAATATATAGTTTAAATACATTGTTTCTTTGTTGACTTTCTGTCCTGATGACCAGTTTAGTGCTGACAGTGGAGTATTATAGTCCCCCACTATTTTTGTGCTGCTGTCTATCTAATTTCTTAGGTATGTTAGTAATTGTTTTATAACTTTGGGAGCTCCAGTGTTAGATGCATATATATTTAGGATTGCAATATTTTCCTGTTGGACAAGACCTTTTACCATTATATAATCTCCTTCTTTGTCTCTTTTTACTGCTGTTGGTTTAAGGGTTGTCTTGTCTGATATAAGAACAGCTACCTCTGCTCGCTTTTGGTGTCCATTTGCATGAAATGCCTATTCCTTAAAGTTTATGTGAGTCCTTTAGTCTTAGGTGAGTCTCCTGAAGGCAGCAGATAGTTGGTTGGTGATTTCTTACCCATTCTGTGGTTCTGTATCTTTTAAGTGGAGCATTTAGGCCATTTACATTCAATGTTAGTATTGAACTGTGAGGCACCATTGCATTCACTGTGCTCTTCGTTGCCTATGTACTTTGTTTTTTTTGTTTTTGTTTTTGCTTTTTAACTTCTATTTTGTCTTATAGGGCCTATGTGATTTATGCTTTAAAGAGGTTCTGTTTTGATGTGTTCCCAGGATTTGTTTCAAGATTTAGAGCTCCTTTTAGCAGTTCTTGTAGTGGTGGCTTGGTATTGACAAATTCTCTCAGTATTTGTTTGTCTGAAAAAGACTGTATCTTTCCTTCATATATGATGCTTAGTTTCACTGGATACAAAATTTTTGCTGATGATCGTTTTGTTTGAGGAGGCTAAGGGTAGGGCCCCAATCTCTTCTGGCTTGTAGGGTTTCTGCTCAGAAATCTGTTGTTAATCTGATAGGTTTTTCTTCAGCGATTACCTTGTGCTTCTGTCTCACGGCTCTTAATATTGTTTCCTTCATCTTAACTTCTGATAACTTGATGACAATGTGCCTAGGTGATGATCTTTTTGCAATGAATTTCCCAGTTCTTTGTGCTTCTTGTATTTGGATGTCTAGGTCTCTAGCAAGGCTGGGGTAGTTTTCCTTGATTATTCCCCCAAATATGTTTTACAAGATTTCAGAATTCTCTTATTCCTCAGGAAAACTGATTATTCTTAGGTTTGGTCATTTTACATAATCCCAGACTTCTTGGAGGCTTTGTTCATATTTTCTTATTCACTGTTCTTTGTCTTTGTTGGATTGGGTTAATTCAAAGACCTTGTTTTAGAGCTCTGAATTTCTTTATTTAATTGTTCAATTCTGTTGCTGAGATGTTCCAGAGCATTTCACATTTCTAAAAGTGTGTCCAAAGTTTCCTGAATTGTTGAGTGTTTTTTAAGTGATCTATTTCCTTGAATATTTCTCCCTTCACTTCTTGTATCGTTTTTTGAATTTCCTCGCACTGGGCTTTGCCGTCCTCTAGTGCCTCCCTGATTAGCTTAATAACTAACCTCCTGAATTATTTTTCAGGTAAATCAGAGATTTCTTCTTGGTTTGGATCCTTTGCTGGTGAACTAGTATGATTTTTGGGGGGTGTTGAGAAGCCTTGTTTTGTCATATTACCAGGGTTGGTTTTCTGGTTCCTTCTCATTTGGGTAGGCTCTGTCAGAGTGAAGGTCTAGGGCTGAAGGCTGTTGTTCAGATTCTTTTGTCCCATGTGGTGTTCTCTTGATGTGGAACTCTCCCCCTTTTCCTATGGATGTGGCTTCCTGTGAGTCGAACTACAGTGATTGTTGTCTCTCTTCTGGGTTTAGCCACCCAGTGAGTCTACCCAGCTCTGGGCTGATACTGGGGTTGTCTGCACAGAATCCTGTTATGTGAACCATCTATGGGTCTCTCAGCCATGAATACCAGTGTCTGTTCTGGTGGAGGTGGCAGGGGAGTGCAATGGACTCTGTGAGGATTTTTAGCTTTTGTGGTTTAATGCTCTATTTTTGTGCTGGTTGGCCTCCTGCTGGGAGGTGGTGGTTTCCACAGAGCATCAGCTGCAGTTGTATGGAGAGGGACCAGTAGTGGGTGGGGCTCTAGAACTCCCAAGATAATATGCCCTTTATCTTCTGCTACCTGGGTGGGTAGGGAAAAACCATCACGCGGGGGCAGGGCTAGGATGTCTGGGCTCAGACTCTCCTTGAGTGGGCTTGCTGCAGCTGCTGTGGGGGATGGAGGTGAGATTCCTAGGTCACTGGAGTTGTGTATGTAGGAGTATTATGGCTGCCTCTGCTGAGTCATGCAGGATGACAGGGAAGTTGGGAAAAACTGGCAGTCACAGACCTGACCCAGCTCCCAAGCTAACCAAAGGGCTGGTCTCACTTCCACCGTGTCCCCTGCCAACAGCCCAAGTCTGTTTCCAGGTGGAGGGCGAGATGGGCTTGAAAACTTGCCTCAGGCTACCCATCTCCCAGCTGCAAAAGAAAAGGGCTTGATTCTCCCTCCACCTGTGGAGTCTGCACACCAAATTTGCAGCCTCCCCTGAGTTCTGGCCAGGAGGCTTCTCACTCCATTCAAATTGTCACGAAGTTCAGCTAGAGATTTTCTTCTCCCTGTGGTTTTACCCCCTGCTCCTCTGGCCACCCTCCTGATGAATCCATGTGGTGCCAGGGAGGAATGGTCTGCTAGGGGACCCAGTGAACTCCTAGGGTCTTTCTGCTTTTTCCTCTACCCCTGTATTTTGCTCAACTCTCTAAATTGACTCAGCTCCAGATAAAGTCAGAAACTTCTCCCACAAACAGCCCATCAGTTTCTACAGTGGGGGTGTATGTTTGGAAGAGGAGGGTCTCCCTTTCCCCCTTCCACATATGGGGCACTCTTGGTATTTGAGGCGTCTCCCAGGTCCTGCAGAAGCAGTCTGCTTCCTTCAGAGGGTCTGTGGGTCCTCTTGGGATTGCTGGTTTGTTCTTGCAGTTGATCTGGAGCTAACATTCACAATGGCCTTTTTTTTTTTGAAACTGATCTCACTCTGTGGCCCAGACTAGAGTGCGGTGGCCACAATCTTGGGTCACTGCCTGTAGTATGGTATCTTGAAGAAGTTTGAATTTAAACAGGTAAGACCTAGAGTCCTTTACAACATTTACTTCATGAATGACATAGTATCACTGAGTTCTCCACTGTATCTGCAAGACATGAGCTACGACTGTACCTCAGTTCCTTTCTGGCATTTATAATAACACATGCTATCCACAGTTCATGCCAGGCCCCACAGGCCCTTTTAGACTCAGTCTGAGGTTACGTCCCCAGGAGTAGCTTTCCACTCCACTCAGCTGTGAGGAGTTGCATGTCTCTCTTGATTCCCACATGCTTCACATCCAGTGTTTCTCAAAGTCCTTATTATAATTATGAACTTTCTTACTTACTGCTCTCACACCTAGTATTACTGGAAGGAGGTTTTTAAAACTCCAAACACTAGCAAAGGGTTTTGGCATAAGACTAGATAAGCATTTGTTGATTTATGTGAATAAATCATATGACTAAAGTCTCGGGTAGTCTCTGGAAAGTGCTGTAGAATTGCTACTTGTTAGTTGTTTGTTGTTAATAGTTAATAATGAGAAGAGCAGACTGCTGAGAATAATTCAGCTATGACTAAAGAAAAGTCAAGGCAAAAAAATGGATTCAGAGCCTGAAAGACCAGCTTAGTTATGCCACGTCACTCAAGTGAAGTCCTTAATTTAAAAAGCTTTTCTGTTATAGCAACCTAATTACAATGTGAAGGGAGGTACTCTTACCATGTTTCTATAAAGTTGCATGCCTTGCAGAGTCCCAAATAAAATTCCAAGGAACTTTTTGGAAAAAAAAAAGAAGAATATTTATTCTGAATTATTTTTTCCCTAAGTCTTCTCCCTTTCAATTTGATCACAAAATCCAACGAGACACTTGACACCACCTAGCAACAGCCAAAGATTTTCTTAAACCTTCACTCAGAATTGTATAACTTCTCTGCTTAAACCTCTCAGTGGCTTCCTATGTTACTCACAGGGAAATGGAAAATTCATACCGGTAACAAGATTCTAGGAGATCTGCCCCACTACATCTTGGCTGAAGCACTCAGCACTCCCCTACTGAGTCCTCAACTCTGGCCTCACTGGGCCTGGCTCTTCTTTGAATTTATCTAGCCTGCTCTGATTTCAGGGTCTCTGCAGATATTTTTCCTCTGCTGAAAAGTCTTCTCGCTAATAGCCCAAAGCTCTTCCACTTGTTTTCAATAATCTTTCCAATTGCCCATTTAGAAAGATTTACCCCTATCCACCTTTAAAAAAACCAAGCCACCTCCTATGCTCTCAGGTTTCAATTCTCAAAACAAAGTTTTCTTTTTTTTTCTAATCTTTATCATCACCTGTCCAAAATATATATATATATAAAATATGTATATGTATATATGTATATAGCATATACATATATATTCCTTTTAAGCCTCTAAAATGGACTTTTCTCTTGCTTTAAACAATTTTAAGCCATATCAAAACCAGACAACACACCATAGCTATTTGCAACTCCTTTTAGGTTACCTATTCCCAGAAAAATTAGAAAATAAATGCAAAATGATGCATATTTCACTTGGTAAATAAGGAGTAAACAGGTGAAAGGGGACTCAAACATATTCTACTCATTTCTCTGACTTTTATGGTTGAAGACAGAAGATACAGCATTCGTCTATAGTTGCATAAGGTAATGACTACTAATTATAGCAAAATTGAGACTTGAATCCACCTCATTGCAGTACAGTACCCTTCATAACATGTTTCTGTCTTGCTTATGGGTATTTTTTCCCTCTAATTTCTCAGTACAAAATATTCTAGACATACCCTCCCTGGATATAGAAAAATAAGAATAAAGTTGTATTTACTCAAAGAGATCAATAAATGTCACACCTAAAAAATTACCTAAAAAGATTATATGTGGTCAGATTTTTATTATTTGTAAAATCTAGTAGAACTTGTCATTATTATCATTATTTTTCTACATCTACTCTGTTCCAGGCATTTTAGCCCAGTTATCTGCATTTCTCACAAGTAAGCAAGGTAGATTTTCTTAGCTCCACTTTTCAAATGAGGAAAATGCACAAGGTCACACAACTAGGAAAAGTCATGGACAGAATTCAGACCATTGTCATCAATGCCAGCACCTGTGCTTTCTGTCGTGCTCCACACCCCTCTGTAGATAACAATGGGACAATTCTAATAATCACTCGTGTAATTGAACTTATCTTAAGCTTATGTAAAATTTTCCACGGTCATATTGTAAGCTGGGTTCCAGGCCAATCTCTACCACTCTAAGAAAACAGGGTGACAGTGATGAGATATGTTGGAATGCGTTGTTCTTAAAGAAACAAGTTCTTATTTACTTAACTGGAACCAGGAATACATCAATTCTGGCCAGAGTGTTAGAATAAAAGCACTCATCTGACACACAGAATTAGGATAATCTCTACACTAGAAGGGCAAAGAGGGAAGGAACAAGACATAAGACAAAAATAAAACATTTTGCATTTGTTTACTCATGAAACCAGCATCTTAGAAAGTTTTACAATTGTAATTAAGTATTAAGTATTGTGTTATTGTCTGGCTTTGAGATGGCATAAAAACATTTAAAAGCTAAAGAAAAGCCCATTGTGAGGGCTTAGAAAGTAAGAAGTAAGTCGTCTAATTTTTCTTTCATCTGATGTTAATTTATGCAGAAGCTAATAACATATTTGTGACTCAGAGCTTCTCATTGTAGGGAAGATTTCTCTCCCAACCACACTCTCCTATAATCCCTGCCAGAATACAGCCATCGTTTCAGGGCTTATTGTACTTTTGTCAGGGAAACGTAATATTCTGATACTTTCACATCCTGTAGATATATTTAATTTTTAACCTTCTGAACATCAATGGGCTTAAATGCTCTAATTCTTCTCTAGCTGTTACAAACAAAACGGCAAACCAATAAGAAAGAGATGGAAGAGGAAACTTGTTATGTGTGTTCAAAGTCAGATAGACAGAAAGGGAAGAGTAGTACTGTTGGCTGTTGAGGAAGAAAAAGTCAGGGGCAGGGAAGTTTTCATAAAAGAAACATGGGTTATTTTTATATCCAAGTAGGATATAATTAAATTGTTATGTTTTTATAAATGAAAACTTTAATTCCATCACTGCCAAATCACCTAGAGAACAGAGACTATAGTGCTTGAAGAAATGTAGAATCTTCAGAAGTTGACATTTTAAATGAAATTCACCATGAATAAAGTAAGTCTCATAATGACAGCTTAAAGGTCTAATTCATAAAAATGTTATTAAAGGACATTATTTGTATCTGCTTTTTGTGGACTTCTGCTCTTATTCATGACTCTCACAGTGTATGACTGTAATCACAAGCAGAGTGTATAATGGGAGCATTAATTCAATTTGGACTAAGACGAGAATATTATATCACCACAATAAAATCCCAGCTATATTAATTTTAAGGGTAGAAATCGTTGCACAAGAGCAACAAATAGAAAAAGAAATGAATGCCTTCCATATTCTGGGTTCAAATATCTACTTTATTTGTGAAGTTCAGTGTAAGACTGACTAATTGGCACAAGCTTTTTAACGAAATATTTAATCATCAACCTTATGCAATTTGGAGACTTGGATGCTGAGTTCTGATCTTATGGTGATTATGGCATTGGTGTTTAGCATGAACTTAGAAATGTTTACAAGTCATTTGTATTTTAATTAACCCCTTTTCTGATACATGACATCAGAGGTGATGCTTAGCAAATGCCTATTCAATTGTCTGGCATATACATTTATTTAGAGAAGATGTAAAATTCACTGCTACATAAAATTTCTCCCAGAGAAGCTGAAAGTAGTGATACTTGAAAGTATCTTTATTCAGAATTTTAAATATGATCTGCATGTTTAATATGCATAAATCTTTAGGAAAAGGAAAAGTGGAAATCAACTGGTTTATTTCTATATGTGGAACTATCAAAATTTGACTTCTTGACTTTCTACTTCTGATTGGATGAGCTGTAATGGTATGCTGTAGACATGTTTAGACAAAGTGTGAATACATTTTTCCCTGTGACATTAGATTATCTCTAGAAGTCATGAAAGTGGTTCTTTATAAATTATATGTCTAACATTGAAAGAAAGTGTTGTCTTTGATGTTGTAGGTAAAAAAGCTCTATACCTAAGAGAATGAGTTAATTCCTATATTTAATAAGATGCAGTCATTAGTAGACACAACTTAAGGATTCATTCTAGAACTACATATTGAATTTCTTTAGCATAATAATGATCTTATAATAGTTCTGGGTAATGGAAGTCTTTAAATGTACCTGTACCTGAGATGAGAGACAATTGACAAAGAGAAAGGCATTTCAAATATACAATAAATAGCACTAATTAAAGATAAAAATCAGTACATTTACAACATTAGCCATAGCTATTATTGCCTCAAATCTAAAACCACTGAACATTCAATTTAAACAACTATGTATTAGTACAGAACTTTGTTATCTGAAATGGCTATGCTTACCAGAGAAGTGTCCAGGGATGTCCACCTGGTACGTCGCTATGCCTGGGCAGCACATGAATTCTCTGTCTTTGCCCCCTCAGACGAAGACTGTCTCAGATTTATGAAACAGGGTTCTTCCACGAAGTTTAGAAGTACTACAAACAATTTGATGTGGCATCCAGACTTACTGCAACATCTGGGTGCAAAGATTGAATAACCTTGTTGATACAACCACTCAGAAAGAGCAGTGAAAGTTATGTCTTCAACACACTGCCAAACGCTTGTCATCCGGCTTAAATGCCTGTTGACAAGAGCCAGATATGAAAAACAGCTACATCAAAATAGATATCTTTTTAATGGCTTAATATATTATTTCTAATGAAATTGAATATATTAAACGAAAACAAAAATTAATTATTTTAGTTTATCTGTAGTATATTTTCCAAGAAATATATTTTAATTTTATATATCAATACTTTTAAGCACTAGATAAACAATTGTCTGGTTCAGAAAGTTCAAACTATCTTGTTCATTATTTGTAAACAGTATTAGCAGTCTACAATGTTAAGCATTTTCTGTGAGCCAGGCACTTTACAGAGTGTTTTGTAAACATTAACTTTGAGGGAGGTACTATTATTTGATAAATGAGGAAAACAAGGCTTAGTGGGATTAAACTACTTGCTCAGTAACAAAGCTAGCTGGAAGCAGAACTGACTTAACAAAAATCCCTCATTTCAATCTTGGTTTTGCTTTCATACTAAATTTCCCTAAAGCAAATATTTTAAATTTCTTCTCTAGAAAAAGAAGGAGAAAAGAAGAAGGCTGAGAAGAAAGTTACTCCTGAAACAAAAAAGAAAGGTAGGAAATTTAAAAACTGTGTACCACATAAATCAATTAGTGTCCATGCATAATACTACTGGTAAATCTATTATTTTCTAGGAAAGAAATTCCCTTAATAAATACAGTGTCATTGTTATTAATGAACACTCTTAACATGTCTAAATATTCCAAATGAAATTAAAACTGTCAATTTTTTAAAAAGAATTCAAGCTTAAACACTTTGTGAAAATTACTACTGTGATTATTTTTTCTTTCTTAAGAGCAGTTGCTTAATTCTCTCTAATTCACTACTTTACTTAACTATATATGTGAATATGACAGTTACTATTTAAATAATTCAGTTTAATTTTAAAAGTCCACCAAAAGATCAAGTCATTTTATGTAGAGGGCAGAAAATATTTGAATACTTAATTGGTTTGTTTTACACACACACACACACACACACACACACATATATGTGTATGTTTTTTTAAATTGGTTTTTTCCAAATAATTCATCTGATGTCCTAAGTGAACTTCAGAGATTTCAGAACTTTTGACATGGTTCTGGTGATCTCATAGTTCAGAGAACTTTGATATATTCTTTTTAATATATGTTAGGAAAGCTGTTAAATAATACCATAATTAATAATGCCATTTAATGTTTTTACTATTATTAAATAATTTTTGGCTTTGGCAAAAAAAAAAAAAAAATCCATTTCCTGAAGAGAAATTATACATAAGCCACTAGTGTGTTACGAAAGTGCTACCTTATTCATATTTGACATGACTTATGGCTGATTTAGCATTCCTCTATACAAGATAAATTAGATGCCTCCCTGGCAGTCATGCATGGCCTATAATATATGCAAGTTAAACAGGTAAAGGCTTATACTTTTCTTATTTTACCAGCAGAAAAAGATGTCAAAAAGAAAAGTGAGAAGGAAACTGCCGTTGATGTGGAAAAAAAAGGTATTGCACTTTCTTTGTTTCCTTAGATGGATTATGTTCAGGATGTTTGCTTCATGAAAGTGGAAAAAAAAGATATTGCACTTTCTTTGTTTCCTTAGATGGATTATGTTCAGGATGTTTACTTCATGAAAGACTCCTCATGCAACATACACAAAGTGTATACAGTTACTTATATCTACCCAAAAAGTGAAGGTCAAAGCAAAATTTGCATTAGAGAAAGTTAAACAGGCAAAGAAGACTTTATTCAAGGATAGTGCAATAGGAGAGAGACTGGAGCTGAGCCTGAACTCAATTCCACTAAAACAAACAAACAAAACAAAACAAAATCGCAGGAGTGTTTGTAATGGTTGGTATGGGGAATCACAGAATCACATCTGTTTTTGCATATTGGCCTTTCTCCCTCAAAACATAAACTTTCACTTTTATATCTCCATGACAGGAAGCAGTTTCACAATGTGGAGCAAGGAGTCCAAGGAAGTTAGGCTCTTACTCTTCCATAGAAACTGAGAGATGGGGCACTATCTTTCTTGGTGATTACATTTCAGAGGGATGGCTCTCAGTTCCTTGAGAAAGGCTTTATGGGTTGTGAAATGGGAAAGTGACTTGTAAATGTCCCAGCTACTCGAGTGGCCAAGACAGGAACATTACTTGAGACCAGGAGGTTGAGGCTGTAGTGAGCACCCTAATTGCATTACTGCACTCCAGCCTGGAAGCCTGGATGACAGAGGGAGACCCTGTCTCCAAAAAAAAAAAAAAAAAAAAAATGATTTATATCTCAACAGAGCCGAGAAAGAGTTTACAATGACAAGTTTTCCAGTTTTCTGAAGTAAATGCTCTAAGAAAAGGGAGATCAGGAGCCACTGAAAGTCAGAAAGAAACCTATTAAAGTTTAATCAAGGTGAGGGCCACACTGGTCAAGATACAATGAACTTGAGAAGAGATACATAGTAATAACAATACCACATTGCAAAGATAAGAAGCTGAGAGAGAATAATGCACCCTATTAAGGAATAAGGTTATTCAACTATTTGACAGTTTCAATTTTTGCTTTAAATTTTGTTCTATTTCTATTCTTGTTCAAACATGAATATTGGCTTCTATTCAGGTTAGGCTTAAGTTTACATGGAAAAGACAATGATCTCAAGTTAGTATGGTTTGGTGATAAGCATTCTCACCTCAAAGATTTCCTCCACCGATCTCAGTGATGCTTAAAATTCTACCATTAGAACCATTCCATTCCTTTGACTTATGAAGGAATTGTCCCCTATTAAAATGCAAATCTTCTAAGGCTTGTGTATATGGGGTAAAAACCTAATTCCTCTCAGCTATTAAGAACTTAAAGTAAATGAGATTTCCAGATCTTTCCTGTGTAATAGTAAGCTGAAAATTGTACCCTAGAAAATGAGGTGGTAGGTAAGCTTAAACGAAGAAGATTGAAAACTTCAGGGTGGGGAACCGTCTGGGGAGGGCAGGCTGGGTTAGATGGCATTTTAGTGAAAATCTTTCCCTTTCTAGGTAGTAATAGTGTATGTGGAAAAAAAATGATGGTGGTGAGAACCCTAAAAAGAAGAGAATAGGATATCAACTATGTAAAGATTATGATTAGCAAGCAGCAAATAGAAATGCCTAAAAATATCTGGTATCATGCTATAAATGGGGTAGAAAAAAATGAAAAATGTTAAGAATTGTATGATTAAACAGCTCATGAAATGAGCAGGAAGGATCAGCCAGACATTCTGTGTGTGCAAGAGTTGATTGCCCATTCCTTTGCATCCAAGTTTCCATTATTAAGGATGTATTATTATAGTCTGTTGTTCTATTAAATATTCACTCATTTTCTTTTAAAGCTTTCTTATTTTCTGATGAAATATATATTCTATCATAAGAAGGGAAAAACAGTTCTGACTCTATGAAGATACTGAGAAACTGCTTGCTTAGAGCAGTGGATCTGTGAAAATTACATGATTGAGGGTTAAAGATAAACCAAGATACTTCTTCCTTGATATCGATTTCACTAAAAGAGTTGCAGAAGAAAATTTTGAGGTGTAATTTTCAAGCATTCTTCATATGCATGCAAATGCAAAGTCTGAAAACATGTTTTTGGCAAAACTCAATGATTGTGTGTGTGTGTGCTCGTGCACGCGCTCATGCGTGTGTGTGTGTGTGTGTGTGTTTATTTGGCTTGGTTTTAGCTTTTTGAGGGAAATGATGAAACATTTTTATGTGCAATGGTTCATGGGAAAATCTGATACTCCCCTGCCACTGGGAGACCTGTGTTATTAGCCCAGCAGTCATGTCAAAGTGAGGTTGTGAGCCACTGGCAAGAGAACTGATTATGCCAATATCACTTCCTACAAGGACAGTGCTCAGCCACCGAAGCAGAGACCAAACTAGGGTAATGGCTCAGCACATCTGGGCAGGACTACTCAGTTAGCGTTGCAAAATAAGTTTGTTCTACTTGGAACCTGTTTTCTGTTTGTATGCTCAACATTTTCACTTTTGATTACACAAAATTCCATTGGTTTTTCCAAATCCGTTCAACTTCCTGATAAAAAATATGCACAGTTTGTTTACAATCCCTTAACCCCCAAATACTCAAAATAGTGTGTGCGTGTGTGTGTGTGTGTGTGTGTGAAAGAGAGAGAGACAGAGAGATTGAGTTTCAGTTAGTGCTAGTTTTTAACTCGTTTCTTTTTAGGGTTTAATAATTATTTACATTTTCATGTGGCAGCAATCTGGTTTACAAACAGCAAGTTTTAAGCTTATTATGAAAGTAGTAAAATTTTGTAGAGATAATGAGAGAAATTGAGAATAACCTGAAATCTTGAAGAGCTGGGGAAAATATTTCATTTCTTCCTAAAATAGAGGAATATGGCAGAGCATATGCTCTCACTACTGTGGCCCCAAATAGTAACAAATTTATAAGGCATAAGATATGCCTACATGCTTATTTAATATTTGAGTGTTATTGTGATATTTTATTATATTTATGTTAATGTTAATATTATTTATATTATAAAATATATGCATTTAGTTATATGCTATTTTATTTTTTTCCCCTTATATTTTATTGTTATGCTGACACAACAAACCTAAGGCTTAAACTCTACTCAGTGATAAATGGGCTTCTACTGTATGACACTGGTAAATCACACTTTGGCAGTGATCTCTGCGGAAGATGTGGATGGGTGGGCTTTATATGATACAAAATTGCCAGCCCATTAATTAATAAGGGTTGAAACTGAGCAGTTGGCACATTGGGGTTAATTATAACACTCTTTTATTTAGTGTGCATTTGAAATCATCCATGGTAAAAATAAAAAAATAAATACCTGCCACTTAAAAACATGATGTAAAATTTAAAAAAAAATCATCTCGATATTTTTGCAAAGTTATAAGGTACATTTTCACTTAAAGAAATACAATGAAAAAAATCAATGAAAGAAATAAAGACTTTAAAAACATCTCTCTAGGTTTGTATAGGACTTCAGTGCTAGAAACACTAAACACTGTAGTTAGTTCTACTAGAAGACATTTCATACTGAGAACTGAGTACCTTCAATGTTATTGAAAGACTAAAAGAATTGAAATCAAATAGTCAAAATTTGGATGATGAAGCATCAGGGCAGATCAATAGGTTAGGAGACTGCTTTGTTCACTAGCACTGTCTCCTCACACCCACGAAGACTGGATCCTGGAAATGTGGAGGCAGGCCTCAGCAAATTACTAACATCTTCACTTGCCAAATCATTCATCTGGTCTGCCAAACCATTTCTGCTTTCAGTCTGGTGGAACTTGATATGTCTTCAGAACTCTGGCTGCAAGTGAGTCTGAAAGATGCATTCCAATTCTCCCAAGTGGAAGCAGGGTGAAATGGAAGTTGACAGAGGCTATCAACAGTATCTATAAAAACGATCCTTTCACAAATGTCCAAGATGATACAATTCATACAGCAAGAGACAGCAAGAGATGGTTTTTGAAGGCCTACACTTTATAGTGATGAAACCTATCTTGGAGTTCCCCCAAAAGATGAAAAGGATGATACAACTAAGCAACATGATCAAATTTGGCAATTCCAAGTGTTCACAAGTCACACTTACCTGAAGTTTATGTTACTCTTCACCTTCACTGTAGATAAAAGAAGCATGGATGTTCTTTCTCTGTTCCACCACAAGGTGATATTTTTGAAGAAATAACGTTTCACCTACTTGATTAGATTATAATATTTGAACAATTAACAAGTTGACTTGTCTCATAACAAAACAATTATAACCTGGGCAAAACATATAGACATGTAAGAGAAACAGGCCAAAGCTAAGACAACCCATTGCTGTTGGGTTGGCCTTTTCATAGTTACAATTGTAAACTTTTTGGAGTTAAATTTGTCATTATCTTATATGTTTATAAACTTATTAACTGTGAAAATAATTTTGACAAAATAACTGTTGATAATGGTATAAAATCATATTTAATTATCACACTTTGCAATAGGATTTTTTTTCAGGAACTACATGTATAGAACTATAAATTACAAGAAGGATATTAAAAGCCACATAGCTTTTCTGAAATAAGCTACTAGAAAAGAATGAATTTGTTCATTCATTCATGCATGCATCTTGAAGGAAACATTTTAAAAATGCCTACTATATGCCAAGTTTGTACTAGGTGCTGAATACACAGAAGATCTGCCCCAATGGAGCTTACAGTTTGACAAGTGAGGTACACAGTGAATAAAGACAAAATGTCCATAAGTTGAACTCTGAGTAAAGGCCGTGGAGAAAATAAATTTAAGGCAATGATTGAAAATAATGCATTGGGGTGGGAAGCTATTTAAATAGATAAGGTTATTAGAGCAGACCTCTCTGAGAGACAACATTTAAATTGAGATCTGATGTATTGAAAAGACTCAGCCATTGATTCCTGTATCATTGTGTGATGTATATATATATATACACCATGTGTCAGGGAAGGAGAGAGTTGTTTGTACTAGGAGTCAGAATATGAAGGAACATGTATGGGTGTTTGGATTTTATTAAAAGTGTAATGGAAGAAATTGAGTTGAAGTTTTAAATATAGCAATCTTTATAGATTATAGTTAGTGCTCTTGGAATAGACGAGATTAAAAGGAGACGTTGTGTCAAAAGAAAAAGGGAATAGAATCCAGGATCAAGACCTGGGGAAGTGCAACACGCACAAATTCAATAGTGGAAAATAAAGCAAGAGAGGCTGAAAGGAATTGCCAGAGAAATGAAAGGAAAAGTTAAGAGCTTGGTATTACAGATGTTTCAGAAATAGATGTTACAAAAAGCAAAAAGTTATCAACTTTGTGAATGTCACTTACAGTTTGTTTTACGAGGGCAGAAAACACAAGGGCAGTCGGCGGGGTGAAAGGATAAAGCCAGGTTGGAATGGGAAGTGCAAAAATGGAGACTGAGGTGCAGATTTTGCGGGGAAGGGGGAAGGATTATGGCTGTATGAGGAGTAAAGTCTTTTGTGTTTTGTCTAGGTTTGCTTTAATAGTTCAATCTAGTGCCCAATGTACATAAACAGAATATAGGAGATTGACGCTCAGAGGGACAGAATACATAAGTAGAAATCGAAAAGATAATTGAGAAATCATAGTTTGATGAGTACGTGGTGAAAAATATTCTTTTATTTTTGGAGATAATACCACAGGTGCTCTGATATTTAAAAAGTTGATGTTTTCAAATCATGACTAGGATTCTATGCAGATTGCCTTAAAAGAGAGGCATGCATTTGTAAGATATACAATATATGATTAGATGGCTCTGGTGATAAAACTAAAACTCTAATAATAAATACATTCTGAGATAAAAGCCTCAATTTTAGAAAAAGATGTATCCAAAATGTCTTTTGTGCTCACTGAGGAAAGTTTGTGAAATGTATTTTAGCAAAGCTCTTTAAGGATCATTCATTTACAATATGCCATTAGAGCTTTACACTGAAACATCTTTGTGGTGATGAATTCATCAGGTAAGATTCGTCTAGTATAGAACTCATAAAGAATTTGTGCTGTTTTGAGGGATACATTCATATCTATTTCCATAGAATATTTTCAATTACTGTATGGGGCAAATAATGTTAAATTCTGCACAAACCAAAACCTTTGGCTGTCTGCTTTCTCTCTACAAAATCTGCTTTTGTCATTGAGAAATTGCAAAGAGTCCTTTACAGAAGCTTATTGCTTTGTATATATCATTAAATGTTATTGTCTACCAGGCATTAGAATATCATCTATTTTACTTTTGAATCTTTTGTAACAAGTTGTTCTAGCTCAAAATAATATATATGGCAGACTACAGATCACATAAATTTCTACATTTACATGTAACTAAAAGAAACCTATTTGAAATATTTATGTGTACATTTATAATTGTACAAAATAATGTATAGTATCTTTCATATGTATTCATGTTAAGTTTTAGTTTAAAAGAACATCCTTCCATTTTCTAGACTTGTGTATTGAGAAGATTATAGCTTTTTTTTTTCTGAGCACCCACATCTTTCTCCTTATTTGAAAAGCACTTGGTTTTAGAAAGTTATCTTTTCTCTGGGGTTTTGCAAACATGTGTTTGGGCAAGATTTAACAAATGCATCCGATTGGTATTGTTAGACACTGAAATCTAGATAATTTTTTTCAGGATATTTGATAGTAATCCAGTAGTTACTATCAAGTTATAAAATATAGATAATTCACACACTTTTGAGTGATATTGGGGCAGTTATATTATTTTATATTCCAGATCAAATTTTTAAAAGTTCATTCAGATAAGTGAAAAATGGGAAATCTAGTACAAATTAAACCTGGTTTAATCAGTAATCCCCAGCCTTGTCTTAGTGAGGCTTCACAATTATAAGGCAATAGTAGATTCCTTTCAAGTTAGCTTTTTGTTCTGCAACAGATTAGGTTCCAAATCTGAGTTCCGATGATGGCAGCTTGACTGGCTATGTTTGAAGGGTTTTGAAGGAAACAGAGTATATTTTCAAGTGTTTTATAATCATGGAACTTATGTAAGACAATAGTTGTTTACAACTTTGAGAATAAGAGATTTTCCAACAGTGGAAAGTCTTCTGACTTGTTACTTACTATGATATCTTTGACTACCTCTGATATTAGCTCTGGATTAGGCATATGGAAGCTAATCTCTTTTAGAGAAGGTAAAATGGAGTTACCACCATGACTTATTGTGGGAATATCTGAGATAACTTTTCACGTATTCACTTTTGGTTTGAACAATACAAAGGTGTGCTTGGGTTGAATGCAAAAATGAGGTAAGGGCATTTTAGTTTAAAAAGGGATTTAAAAATAAATATAAAAACTCAGAAAGAGAGAAGGTTCATATTAGAAATATTTAGGCCTGGAAAAAAAGGACTAGTATATATGTGACTATTTTTCATCTTTTTAATGTTTATTTTGGGGACTTGGGGTTACCCTCCCTGAGGACATAAACAAGATCACCCCTAAACTTGAGAGTTGTGTTATATTACATTATATTGTATTATATTATATTTATTTTTTTGAGACGGAGTCTTGCTCTATCACCAGGCTGGAATGCAGTGGCGTGATCTCTGAACATTGCAACCTCTGCCTCCCGGGTTCAAGCAATTCTCCTGCCTCGGCCTCCCGAGTAGCTGGGACTACAGGCACACGTCACCATGCTAGGCTAATTTTTTGTATTTTTAGTAGAGACGGGGTTTCACCATGTCAGCCAGGATGGTCTTGATCTTCTGAACTCGTGATCCGCCTGCCTCAGTCTCCCAAAGTGCTGAGGTTACGGGCATGAGCCACTGCGCCCAGCCTATTTTATTATTGTTGTTGTTATTATTATTGTTGTTGTTATTATTATTATATTTTGAGACAGGGTCTCGTTCTGTCTCCCAGGCTTTAATGCAGTAGTGCAGTATCGTCTCACTGTAGCCTCAACCTCCTGGACCCAAGTGATACTCCCACATGAGCCTCCTGTGTAGCTGGGACCACAGGCACATGCCACCATGCCTGGTTAATTTTGTTTATTTTGGTAGAGGTGAGGTCTCACTGTGATTTAATAAATGCGTCCGATTGGTATTGTCAGACTCCAGGCTAGTGTCAAACTCCTGGACTAAAGTGATCTTCCTGCCTGCATTTCCCAAAGTGCTGGGATTACAGGCATAAACCACTGCACTCAGCCTTGTGTTATCTTTTATTAAGTTCTTTCAACAGGGAGAATTGAAATATATATAAAGAAGAATCAATAAATATCAGTAAATAGACCACATATTTCTTCTCTGTATGCACTGATATATCAATATTTTTACCAGGTCTTGCACACATATATTATACAAATTATTTTAAATTCCAGTTTATATTTATTATTAGGATAAATTATTTTCTGAAAAAAAGTAAGAAATAAAATAATGTAATTACACAGTAGTCTCTTGCAAATGTCATAAATTAAATTTTCCTGGGAAAATGGCACAGAGTGGCACAGGAAGTGGAATGCCAGTTAAACCAAGTTATTTTTAATCTGTTAATCTCAATTTAAAAATATGGAGAGATTTTGATCAATTTGTTAGACAATAATGTGACAGTGTGGCCTGAGTTTTCCTTGTGATTTGAGATACGTATTTAATATTGCAGATGTGAAATATCCAGGCAAATTTTGTTGTTATATATCCTAGAAGTCTACAGGAGTTTTCTTTCAGTGCAAGTAAAGCTTTAAAAACATCAAAGTGATATCTACCTCAACTGCAGCCTCTCTAGAGATCCCAAAAGTGTATTTTTGAAACAACAGCAAATTCTGCCGGTATAGATTCATTTTATTAGGAGCATTTTGAAGTAATCATAAGAACAGTTATTAAATCAGTTTTCTCATTTAATCATAAGAACTCTGTAAGGTAACCATTATAATCCACTTTTTATAGAAAGAGAAATCCAGCATGGGGATAGGTAAATAACTTGCCCATCATCACCAGTTAGTAGAGTGAAGTCAGTATGAAAGTCACCAAATTAAGCTTCACTGTCTTGTGGGACCTGAAAGCACATGGTCTTCTAAGTCTAGGAAACAATGGGGGTAGACTGCTTTAGTGTCTTATTTTTTTCCTTCCTCTTTTTCTTTTTTTGCTAATTTCCTTGAGATGATATTGCAGACAGTGGTAAACATGGAGGAAAAAATGCAGAAGAGATCCTGTAGGTCTGACTTTTACTTCTCTTGTAGAAATTATGCTTTCCTTCATTCATTCACTCAACAAATATTTAATAATCCCATAATATATGCAAGGAAATCTGCTTAATGTTGGACATAGATCAGTGTAATAGACATAGAACTTGTCTCCAAGGACTTCAGCAAACAGATAAGTAAAAATTATACCATGAGCACTATAATAGGGTAAATGCAAGGGCTCACATAAAAATCAAGGCATAAGTATAGAAATTATTTCACTTTTATGGTAGGTGGGTGACTATTACAGATCTAGAACAGGGACACCACTGGCCTATATAATTAGGTATTTGACCAAGACACATATCATATTTATTTTTAATCCAGATAGAGACAAACACTTTTAACAGTGGTATATCACTGAAGATACTTGATCTTGCAAGTGGCAGGTGATCTAAAAGAAGGAATTTATTATTTTATCTAACTACTATTCTGTAGTAAACTGGCTTTGAGTTTAGCTTGATGCAGAGGTCACATGATATCATCAGGATATTTCTCTCTCTCTGTTTTTGGACTCTAGTCCCTTGGGATTGGCCCATGTAGCTGTGAATTGGCCATAGGTGCTGCCCTATATCGTCTCTTGTTCCTGTCCTGCTAGGGGCTTGGGAAAGCGGGGGCGGGGTGGGGAGGGGTGGCAGGAGTGGAATAGATCAGTGTCCTGAAAGGTCAAACAAAAACTTGAGTAGTATCAGTCTCCATAGGCGCATTCCTGAACTAACCTTTTTGGTGAGGGTGAAAAAATAATCTGATTGTTTTATCTTAGGCCATGGGTCCTATCCCTCCAGCAGAGAAATTACATAAACTTTGTCCAAAACATTTGAGCTGAAATTGGATTGGGTGATGACTCCCTAGATTAGGTTTAAAAAATGATGAAATGGAGTAGCTACAACATTGAAAAAGAAATATAAGAATTCTTTTCAAGAAGTCATTTCTAGATGGTGAAAATATTGGTGATATGATTTCTTTATTTTTATTTAGAGAATAACAAGGGAGAAATTTTAGTGTCATCTATGGAGGGAAAACTTAAGTATTTTAGAAAACCAACCCAACATAGAATAATGTAGTGTGATCAACAAAAGCAAATGAAATTGCAGGTTTCATTCATGAAAATATTATGTCTAGTAAAGATTGAAATCCTTTCCCTCTACTTTGTAGTTTTGGAATTATACTTGGATAATAGTCTTTAATTTTAATAAAGATATTTTGAAACAAACCAGATTATATTCAGGAGAGAGTAGTTCAGGAATGTAGATGTGTAATATGGAAATGAGGAAACAGAGAACATCAAAGCCATGTTTCTAACTTTGATCTACTCTCCTATTTAGGTGTAGACTTACTTTTTATCATCCCTAAGAATGAGGACTCCATGGTGGAAGTTAGAAGTAGACAATGTGGGATGTTCAAGATTATATGGGGAAACTTTTAAGTCAGTGAACATTGCCATTTGAAGTTTTCAAACAGAGGAAGAGTGGGTATCTTTCTTGAATTTGTGGAGGTAATCCTGTAAGAAGAAGGATTACATTACTTTTGACAAGACTTACAAAATTCTATTTTTTCAAAATTAAACATCTAGCTAAATGAAACTGATGTCTAGATTATTTAAATTTTGAAGTGAAGTTATTATTATTATTGTTATCATTGTCTTAAATTTAGCCACTTGTAAATTTAGCCACTTGTCTAACTCTTCTAGAAGGTTAGTTATTAAAAAAAAAAAAAATGGTGTGGTCAAGAGTTTATTCCAGGAAGTGAGGCCATAGGAAATGTTCACTATATATAACCTGAATTTCCACCATCTCTCCTGACTACCTATTCCAGCAAAAAACATCACTGTGAACCTTATCATAGAATGTTTTATTGATGTCTGCATAAACCAAGGGCACTAAAAAATTAAAATTTATTACACATGTGGAATAATGATTAATTGTCCTCAGGGCAAAGAAATATCTTGAGACATCTCAGTAGAAAAACCCCAAAGACAATAAGCCTAAGGTAGGAGAGAAAGTTTAATAATTATTTATAACGCAAAAAATAGGGAAAAATGATTCAGACAGACCAGAAAATAAGAATTGTGGTTATTTTTTGAAAGTTTGTTTGTTGTAAGTAGTTAAAGGAGGCTTGAGGAGCACGTGTAATAAATTGCCTCTGCAATTAAAACAGTATTTTTCAAAAAATAATTTATGGCAGTATAAACAATTAAGTAATTCTGTTAGTCACTTGCACATATCCTGTTAGCTACATTAATTTTGGAATATAAGGTCAAAAATGATGAAGTATCTTATGCTAACAGACAAAGTAGCTAATGCTAAAAAACACTAGAAGGAAAGGCACATAAAATAACTGCCTTGAAAGATACCATGCTGGTGTAGAGGTGAGAATATGTTATACAAATCCGAGGAGAAAGGATAAAATACACCATGGCTTGGACATGTGATGCAAGCCTATCAGTGGAATATGGTAAACCACTTGGACTGTCTTCCCTCTAAAAAGATGTATAGACACCAACATTCCCAGGAATTTGTACCACTTACGATTGCTCCACTATGCCGCGCATGCAGCAGGGGCTCAGTGGACATTTGTGAAATCAATCCTAAGTTACCTTTTGAAAGAATGCCTGGTGATTCCATTATGTTTTAGAAATGAAATCCTAATAGTTCACCCTCTCTTTTCTGAGACTACTCTCTCTGAACTGTTCCTTTTTAAAAACTCTCCTTTATCTTTTCACCCTTCTTCTCAATCAGCCCAATTATTTGCTTCCTATTTTTCTCAGAAAATAAAAATTAGAAGAGATCTCCCACAAGTTCTGACCATCAGATCCCATAATGTACTTCTTCTGTCTCCTTACATTCTCTGCCTTCTTGGCGGAATACAATACAATACAATGGTTTCAATGTTCATACTTCTATGAAAAATCCTTCCACTGGTGCACAGTATGCTTTCCCCACCTGCTAACTAAGGAGCATCACTCCTGCAATTCTCTCCTCTGCAAATTCATTTTGATTTCTATGGTCATTCTCAGTAGCATAAAATGTGTTATGTCATATGTGTGCATATGTATCTCTGTGTGTGTGTAGATAGCTAGATGATTGATTGATAGATAGATAGATAGATAGATAGATAGATAGATAGATAGATAGACATGTTGTGTGCTATATAAATATCCTGGTATTGACAGCACATCCTTCTCAAATTTCTGCCTGATTTCTCAGATCCCCTTGACAGCTAAACTCCTCATAAGCGTTGTCTACACTCTCCTTCCAGTCTCTCATCCCTACTGTACTCAAGCTTTCATCTCCACCACAGTTCTTGTCAACTCTCCCTATTACCATGTCCAAAGGTGAACTCCATTCTCAAGAGCATTTCACAGCATCTTTCTTCACTCAGCCTCTTAGACAATATTCATTCCTTTTAAGTTCTCTGGTCACTCTCTTGCTTTATTTTGCTGGTTTCCTCCCTTTCTTTCTGGAATCTCAAATTGGAAGCACTCTAGGGCTCAATTCTCTCTCTATCCTCACTTCCTTGGTGATCTCATGGTCTCATAAGTTGAAAACCATTCTTATAATAATGACTCTCAAATGTGTATCTCCAATTGTGGCCTCTCACTGAACTCCAAACTCACACCTTCATCTATCCAATTGCCTGTTCACCATCTCCATTTAAATATCCAGTAGACTTCTCGAAGTTAATATGTTTTTTTAAACAAAGAACAACACCCCTCATCTACACACACACACACACACACACACACACACACACACACACACACCCCTCTACCTCTGAATATGGCTCTATACTCAGTATTTTCCTCTTATTAGTAAATTATTACAACTTTTTCTTCCCCAGGCTTAAATCTCTCTAGCCACTGTTGACTCCTTTATCTCTCTTCTTTAATTCATTATTAAATCCCCTCATTTTCACCTTTGAAATATGTTTAGTAGCTGAACTTTTCTCACTACCTTTATGAACCACATCAGCTCTGTTACCATAGCCTGTTTCCTCTAAAGTCAAGTTGATAGTGTAACAACAATATGAAAACCCTTGAAAATTTCAGCAACTTTGAAAAATGAGAAAGCTTTATCTTGTTCATGCACAAGTTGGGAAAGTTGCTATACTCATCATAGCCGCTTAGGCACCCAGGTTGATGGACCTTTACAGAGGCTTCCACTTCACTCAGAGTAAAATCTGAAGTCTCCACAAAGGTGTAAAAGGCTATTCATCAACTGAAGGGCGAAGATAACACCTGGGCAGCCTTTCTCACGCAGCAAAGCCATTAACTGAGGTCCTAATCGCACATGCTTGCCATTTGTAATCATTTGTTACTTGAAGAAATTTCTTCCATTTCCAATAGAACTCACAGTTTCAGCATTTAGATTTCAAAAGTACATGTACAATTTAATTTCCTATTGTAACTGAATTTTAGCTTCACTCAAATTTTATCAAAATGACAAGACAAATTAGCGTATGAAATCTTAACTAGCAAGTTAAAAAAGAAAACGCAGACAGAAAGCTAATTGATGCATGAGTTATTTTTTCTTGTTTATAGAGGGCCTGTGAAAACATAATGCATATAAAAAGAGCCGTGACTTCAACTTTGCTGTAAAATGGTCCCTATTGAAAGGATTTAGCCTTGGTGAGAAGGTGTGGATGTGTGAATGTCATTGTGAAAAAAGTAGGGCAGAATAACCAATTAGGGACAGGAAAGGGCAGTTAGGCAGGAGGGAGTTAAAGACTGCGGGTTAGAAAAGTTTTTTTTTTCCAGTTTGATGCCTTGGTAACATGAGGCATAAAGTTTTCATATGTGCCTTTGAATGTGGATGGGTAGGGTATATAAATACGATGATTAAAAACTCATATTCTTGCCTAATAAAAGACTGAATCAACAAAAAATGACAAGGGACAGTTCTAATTTTCCTCTGGCATTTCTCTTTCCTTCTTATTCTACTCGTTTGGTGAATGACCCTTCCCCTAAACTCCAACCATGCAGGCTCAAATGGGGTTTCAAGTTCCTGTCATCGTTCCACCTGTCACTTTCCCCATGAGTGTGGGCCCATGACCCAGGTTGGGCCAGAGTGCTGTCCATGTGCTTTCAATAAAAAGGAAAAAAGGAAGATGATTTCTTTTTATAGATGGTAATTTGAGTGAGGGCAAGAAATGCCATTGGCCATATTTTCATCCTTGATATGGTAGCATTTTAAAAATAATGCTGCCCCATAAAATAAGATAAAGCAACATACTAAGGTAGAAGTTTAAAGGTATTTCAAGACTATGATTCATGTATCCCTGGAAAGCACTATTCCCCTGACCTCCTGACATTACACTACATGATTTAATTAATTCTTCATTTTGTCTAAGTTAGTTTATATTTGTATTTTGTAATTTTCAAACTAAATGTTTATTACTCCAATAAACATCCACACAGATTTAAAATAGTTATAGCAATTTTAAAACTCTTGAATAATGAGAGTGAGATAACAAACTAAATAAAACATTTTATGTTTGATATAACTCACCTTGCTGCACAACTTCTTATAGGAGGAAAATAAATTCTCCGATAATTGTTTAAATGTGCCTATTTTGGTAGCTGGTTTAGAGAGTGAACAAATATGTATTTATTTAATGAGACTTAGGAAGAAAAATATATTTGTCAATTCAGCATTTACTTGCCAGAAAACATTATGTTAATGTAAATTTAAAAAATTTTATAACTAAAAGCAGGAGTAACTTTCATTGGTTTTATCTTATGAATAAAATAGGAAACAAAATTCAAATGCTTCTTTTAATTTTATTCTGAGCTTTAACTTCTGTTTTTTAAATGTTTAATGTGAAAAGATGGCATTTTATAGCTGGAGTATAAAGTTAACAACATGTTTATTCCTCCAAACTATTAATAAACACAATGAGACAGCCCAAGACAAATTAGACACAGCTATCCATAACGCTGTTACATTTATTTGCTTTGCTAGTAATTATAGTTAGAAAATATCCACTATCGTTTGTGCCAGATAGTAATCCATAATTTATTCCTGTTATACCTTTTTACTAATTTTTTCCTAATAGCCCCTTGAAGGAAACACACAACCTCTTTATTATAATCTATATCTACAGCAGATTTAGGAGGTTTTAAAGCCTGTTATAGTTGTCATTGAGGATAAGTAGAGGGGTTTGCAATCTAGAACTTAACCTTAGGTAATAAGTACTGAAGACTTTCTTTGTTAGGTCTAACTCTTGTTACATAAACTTGCTTCATTTTATTTAACCATTTTGACCTAAAATAAATTGTGAGCAACAATGATTCCATTCAAAACTTTTTTAAAGGTGTGGAATTCCCACTATTTTGTGGGGAACTTTTATGTCTTTGACTCATCATGATTAATTTAGTCCAAATTAGTTTTTAAAATATACATTGGATTGCTTTTCTTGGAATTCCAATGAGAGGAATGTTGGATTCAGAGTTATAAAGGATATTATCATGACTCTCTCTCTCTCAATGTCTCTTTTCCCATCTCCCATCAGCTTTCCTGCTTAATTAAGGTTTTGGATAAAAACTCTATACCTTGTAACAAGATTGCTTCTGTAAATGTCAGGCTTACAAAGTCGTTAAATGCTGAACTCCAAGGAAAAAACACTCTGAACTCAAAATTCTAAGGGAATTTTCTGATTGGCCAAACTTGGGTAACATGTTAGATGTCTGGGCAGAGCTGAATACAGTTATGTCCCCACAATTGGTTCTAAGATCCCTCAGGAATACCAAAATCCAAGGATGTTCAAGTCTCTTATAAAAAATGAGATAATATTTGCGTATAACCTATGCACATCCTCCCATATGCTTTAAGTTATCTTTAAATTACCTACAATATATAATACAAAATATATGTAATGTAAATAGTTGTTATTCTGTATCGGTTTGTAATTTATGTATATATTTTTATATTTGTGTTATTTGTATTGTTTTCTTGGAAATATTTCAATTTTTTTTTTTTTTTTTTTTTTTGAGATGTGAGCTTTCTCTATAGGCTGAAGTGTAGTGGTGCTATTACGGCTCACTACAACTTCAAACCCCTAGGCTTAAGCAATCCTCCTGTCTCAGTCCCCTGAGTTGCTGGGACTACAGGAGTGGGCCACCACTCTGAGCCAATTTTTTTTTTTTCTTTTGGAGAGAAAGGGTCTCACTCTGTTGACCATGCTGGTATCAAACTCCTAACCTTAAGCAGCTCTCCTGCCTAGGCCTTCCAAAGTTCTAGGATTATAGGTAGGAGCCACTGCACCTATACCCAAATATTCCTGATCTGCAAAAACATGGTGGCACTCACCCATGCAGAGCCTGTTGATGCAGAGTTGGCCATCTGTATATACTTACTTCTATGACTGAGTCTTCCTGAAAAAGTCAAAAGAGATTAGGTGGGAAGAGGATGAAGAAAAGTTCAGGTCAAGTAGGAAGAGAGAACAGCAGAGACAGTGGGAAATGAAATTGGGAAGACAGATCCTGATATTCCTATCAGGTAGCTGATGTAATTAAGTTTGTGGGCACAAGTGGATAATTTACACTTCATTTGACAGGTAAATGTGTAAAGGAAAGGGATTGACAAAATCATATCTTTGCCTAAAAAGTATTAATCTGCCAATATATTGTCAAGGGCAAGAGACTAAGAGAAATAGTAATTAGAAAGTTATATCAATAAATATTACAGAGCTCAAGTCAGTTCCAGCAGTACTGGTGACAGGTAAGGAGAGCCTGATCCAACGTGGCAGACTGAGGAGGAGAGAGCCATGGAAAGCATTATAAAGGGAATTCACCCAGTATGTAGCAACTGAGCTTCAAAGGAAGGAAAAGAAAACATGTATCAGTATTTATTTAAATGGCTTTTTAGTAGATATATTTCCTCAGAGAATTTTGTGATCTCTGCTGTTTCCTCTCTTTTAACTGGAAGAAGAATGTTGCTAGAAAAAAAAAAAAGAAAAGAATCAGAGGGAAATAGATACCTTTCTGTCATGATGACTTTTAAAACACTGTTTTCATATGAGCACTTCACTTGGCTGGTTCAGTTGTTGTTAAACAATATTTTGGGGAACCCAAAAACATTTTCCTTTTGGCATTTAACGACAATTAAATTTTTTCCATTAATTTGTAATGTGGTTCCTTTGTTAGTTAAGTAATCTTTAGGCTAGAGAAAAAAAACAAAAAAGTAAGTGAGTCCATTCTGTTCTTTTCGACACTGAGTATCTAGCACCTAGTGTAATGCCAGCATGAAGCAGATGCTGAATCCACCCATTGAATAAACAAAGGAAGCATCTTCCATCACATGAGATGTATTTTTAGTTTTATATCCTTCAAAAAGGATTTGCCTCCCATCTGTGAATTGCTACATTCACTTTGTCTTTATTCACTTTTGCTCACTGTGGTCATGTAGAGAAAAACTAAATATTGTATTCCCAGTCTCCTCTGCTGTATGTGGAGTCTTAATTAGCTTTTCAAACACATTGCAGATAAAACCTATTAATCCGCTGACCTTCACTGAATTCAAAAGTTTTTGTGTTAATTGTTTTGAGAGAGTAATAGACAGTTTTGCTGTTTTTTTAAAAAAATCCTTGCATCTCTGCCAGGAAAACAGTAGAACCAGAAAGAACATTTGAAAGGCTGCTTGTATTTGAGCTGCCATCTTTTACAATTAGTGCATGTCAGAGGACAGTCACTCCTAAACTTTATGAAAACCATTTGTTTTCTTACAGCTTTATAAAATAAGCTTTTAAAAATGATTTCTATGCAAGAATAGCAATTAGATCATTTAAGATCATTGTAATTTTGTTTATGAAAGTCCTAAGTGGAAAAGGAACTTACATTTATTGTCCACCCATTAAATTACAAGCACTTTGCTTGCATTAACTCCTTAAAACCTCAGGATCCCCCTTTACCTATGGTTTGGCCATTCATGTCAACATTCACTTCTGTTTACAAGGTTTCAATCACTCCATTGGGTACTGAAGAAAAACTGATGAAAATTGTCACCCTCACTTCACAGAAAAGCACACATTCATTTGTTTTCAAGAGTACAAATTTCTAGCGCTGATAGAGGAAGGAATTAGGACTTGAAATCTGTTTTCTCTGATTCTAAAATGATTGTAAAAATTTCAATGACTATTAGCACTTGGGAGGCAGGAGGTATTCAGTAGTATCACCCAAGGTTAAGGTAACATACACACCAGTTTTCTCCTGTAGCGTTGACATACTTATTCATCACACTTTCTTTTATTCTCAGAGATGTCCAGTGTGGATGATTATGCTCCATCTCAGAAGCTTTTAAAATTATGCATTTGTGAGTGCTTTGGGAGACCAAGGTGAAAAGATTACTTGAGCCTAGGAGTTTGAGACCAGCCTGGGCAACATAGTGAGACCCCCTCTCTCTAAACAATTAAAAAATTAACCTGGGGCTGTGGCACACGCCTGTAGTCCTGGCCACTTTGGAGGCTGAGGCAGGGGGATCATCTGAACCCAGGAAATAAGCGGCTGCAGTGAGTTATCACACCACTGTACTCCAGCCTGTGTGCCAGAGTGAGACCCTATCTCTAAAACAAAAAATAAATTTTAAAAAATTATCCATGTGTAGAGGCTAAAGCAACTCCATCATGGAAACTAATCCAGCATGCTGACTTCTGCTTAACCTCAGTTCCTCTCAGATTTCTACTTTCAAGTACTTACCATAAATCCTGCATAATAGGCAAATTCCTCCTGAAACATCTACACCCTTTCCCTATGATATAGAAGCCCTGGCTCTGCGGGGGTAACAGTGCGGGGATCCACCACCTCTCAGCCACCCGAGACATGGCTTCTGCGGGCGGATCACCTGAGGTCGGGAGTTCAAGTCCAGCCTGGCCAATATGGAGAAGCCCCATCTCTACTAAAAATACAAAAAAGTTAGCTAGGCGTGGTGGCAGGTCCACAGAAATCCCTAGGAAGTGCTTCCTTCAGAGAAACTGGATCTTCGGTTTCTTTTTTTAGCCTCTCAGCTCCTATGGCCTCTGGGAGCAGGTTCGCATAGACCTGCTCATCTTGAAACAGCATCTCTAGAGGTTTAGAATACCAGAATCTGTCTTCCCATCAGAGATTATGATTCAGTTGGCCTGGTACAAGGATAAGAAAGACAGCTGTATTTTTAAAATGATCCTTGGGTGATTCTGTGCTGCCAGGTGAGCAAAAACACTCATCAAAGCTCATTTGAAAAGCAGCCATGAGCAGTGAAACAGAATGCTGTGCTCAGAGTCGGGAGCTTGGCCCTGAGGTCTAACCCTGACACTGGATGCACAGCCCTCATCGTTTCGGGCTTCTGCTTTGTCTTTTTACACCGAGAAGATGGAATGGAGTCAGTGGCTTTCTGTTGGGGTTGGGGGTTGAGTGTAGGGGAAAGAGTACCTCACAAAGTCTCAAAGTATGAGACTTTGTCAAACTATACAAGATTCTGAGATTCTTGTAGCCACCTGTCTCCAAGGGACTGAGGGTGAGTGAGAGATACTTGGTCTTTTGGAAAATCACTGCTTTTACAGTGCCAGTGTTTGGGATGGAAGTATGTTGCATGGCATCATCATTGCCTATGTTGGAGCAGGAAAAAGGAAAGCATGGAAACTTACATAGATGATCCTGAATTTTTATTTCTAAATCAAAACATTAAAAAAAGATTGGATTTAGCAACTACTTGATTCAATAACTTGCTTTTCAGCTGCTTAGTTTTACCACACACACACACACACACACACACACACACACACACACACACACAGTGTGAAACAATAGCTGAAGACATATTTGATGATGTGAGCACAAATGAATTTTTTTAGTCTTTTTCCTACTGAGTTGCTGGAGGACCATGGTGCGAACATCCACCCTTTCTTGCCAGCCGGCGTGTATTCCTAAACTGGGGAAATAACCGTCACACTTACCCTCCCCATTATGACAAGCTACCTCTGGTCGAAATTATTACAGCATGTTCTTATTAGTGTCTGAATCCCACTTTCACTTGTGTGTTATACCTACCCAGTCCCGGATGAGTACTTTTAATTGTGAGAACCAGATAAGCAAAATGTGGAGTTAGCCCTTGACAAAAATAGCCACTGTTACAAACGTGATTTAAGGGCTGAAATGGTTCAGATCATCATCCCTGGTGTCTTTGCTTCACAAAGGCAGCTAGGAGGGGTTATTGGTCTCAGAGGTGGAATATAGCTGTTGCTCTGTTGGAAGGAACGTGCTCCTTTCGCTACTTCTTCTTTGTCCACAGGGCAAATACTGTGATATGAGAAACCAGAGAGGTGGGATGTGTCATTGGCAACTTGGCCCTGAAGGCGTTAGGGCAGTATTTTTCTCTTTCTGCCCCTAGCCAGCTGTCTTTTTGCACAGGTTGAACGCATGTGCTCTGTCTTTGACATTGTGCATTTAAATGCCAGCTTGTGCAATTTACAGTACAAAAGGGCAAGGATACGTAGGGGAATGGAAAAAAAAAAAAAAAAAACCTCTTTTCTCTTCTCATTGGCTGACCTTTGTGATTTTGCTCTATAAAGGCATTAAAAGAGCCCCTATGACCATATTTCTGATCTTCAAAACAATCACAGAAATAGCCCTTTATAATGTTGTTTATATACATTGCTACCAGTCTTCGTGCATTAGAATATAAAGAATAATTTGAATCCCTGGAACTGAACATGGAAAACCATTCCTATCTTATTTGACTGAAAGTAAAACCAAATTGCATTCTGTGATTTTGGTAATAGGGATCAGAAATGTTTATATTATAGGATTTTAAGCCAAAAATACCTGAATCTGAAAGGTATAGTTAATAGGCTTACCTCAAATTAATTTAGAAAATTTCAAATTTGGAGAGATCATAATATAATAATTGTATGAAACAGATATAAAAGGAGATGCAGGACTGAGAGTGACCTTGGTGGTATGCAAATCTACATTCTTAAGAAATAATTTATGTAGACTTAATGATTTTCTTATTCTCCTTAGATGTTCATTCATTAATCCATTTGTTCGCTTATTGAGTCCTTTCATGAGAAAGATGCTTTTCTGGTTACTAAAGAAAAATGGTAGCTGGGCGTGGTGGCTCATGCCTGTAATCGCAGCGCTTTGCGAGACGGAGGCGGGCGGATCACCTGAGGTCGGGAGTTCAAGTCCAGCCTGGCCAATATGGAGAAGCCCCATCTCTACTAAAAATACAAAAAAGTTAGCTAGGCGTGGTGACAGGTGCCTGTAATCCCAGCTACTTGAGAAACTGAGGCCGGAGAATCGCTTGAACCCAGGAGGCGGAGGTTGCAGGGAGCTGAGATGATGCCGCTGCACTCCAGCCTGAATGCGACAGAGACTCTGTCAAAAAAAAAAAGAAAAAAAAAAAAAAGAAAAGAAAAGAAAAAGGAAAAGAATAATGGTGACAAGAAGACAAAGTTTTTGCATGTATAGAATTTCATAGTTCAGTGAAGGAAACGAATCATAAAGGGCATGTAGTATGATATCCGAGAATGATACTTGCTATGAAGAATTGAGAGGGCGAGTGGATAGAGAATAAGGAAGGTGCTATGTTTTCACTGGGTGGTCTAGGAAGGCCTCTCTAAGGAGATGCTGTCTGAGAAGAGACTTGGATGAAGAAAGGAGTGAGCTGCACAAACATTTGTGAAAATAGTTTCATACCGTAAAAATGCAAGTTTCACACAGAAGAAATGCAAAAACCCCAAAGATCAGGGAACAGGAAAAGAAGCAGTGGAATAGAATAGCATGAGTGAGGAGCAGGTGGTAGGAGGTGAAGTTAACAGAGTTGTGGAGATCTGGATCACAAAAGGTATTATTCTAAGTGAGGTCCGATGCTTTCAAAGGGCCTGAGTACAGATCATGGTGAGCAATTATAAAAGTGAAAACAATTAGAAGCAACAACACATTTCTTATCTGTTTTATTGGCTGGAAAAGTTGTTTAGTTGCCTCTTGCTCTGTCCCCTTAACTTTAGTGATACTGCTGTCACTGAATTTTGCATATGAAATTCTCTTCAGAAAAGGATAAGGCTAGTGCCATCTGGTGGCCGCAGTTGTGAACCTCATACTCCGTCCTGGAGTATTTCCAAAACTAAAAGCATTTAGGCCCAGCAGTGCTAAAGCTTTCAATGATGCTTATACTCCTAGGTAAATATGTCTATTGAGCACATATAAAACTAGAATATGGGAACTCGGCTAAAATATTGGCTGATGTTGTTTTGTGTTTTGAGCAATCTTTTAGTTTAGGCCAATAGTTATTTTTGTCTATACAGTATATGCAGTGCAGTTCATATAGTAGGTAATAAATAAATTGCTATTCAATTGAAATTAGCCTAATGTCTACCTATCACTGAGGAACCATTGACCTTTATTAGGTCTTCTTTCTTAGGTCTCTACAGCAGTAGTATTCTTGAATTCAGAGAGAGACCACATCATTTTCTTTTTATTGTGATATTTGTGGTTATGATTATTTGGCTAGTACACTTACTATTTGTATATAGTGTTTGCCTAATGAATATAAATTTACATATGGGATAGAAAGAACTATGTTTTAACATTACATAGATGTTTATCTCAAGGGCTACCTGCTTAGACTGTCTGCTTTGAGCCTTGCCTCAGTCACCTGCAAGTTCTATGGATGAGTCTTAGTTTCCTTCTATGGAAAGACACTAATGGTTCTAACTTTACAGCAGTCTTGTGAAGGTTAAATGAGAAAATATAGGTAAGCTGTCTAGCCCAGTACTTGGAATATTACAAGTAGCCAATACATGGTAAATATTTTTATTACTTTTATGTATTTGGTATGTAGCATTTGATAAGCTAAAGGTCAAATCATGTCTCGTGGGAAAATTAAACATGAAAAAGTAACTAGCTTGTAAAGATAGTTCAGCCTGATCACTCAATAAGCATTTAGTTGAATTCCTTATTTGTAGTAAACACTGTTCAGGAATATCCATCATACATTTATATTGCCAAGAAGTATGCAAAGCTACAAAAGGACAAGCCTCTGAGTGTTTAATAATTGTGTTTACAGAGTCTAGAGTGGCATCTGGCACAGAGTAGATGCTCAATAAATATTTGCTGAATGAGCGAATTAGAAAGGACTCCTTAAATATAAATATTACCTAGTTTTACTCCTTATTCATGTAATTATTTAATAAAATTTGATGTACGTTAAAGTTTCTGTATGTAGATGTATGTAAAACTGAAATGATATTCAAAATTGTATTATCATTACATTTTTACCTAGGAGAATGAGATCAATAATAATCCTAGGGTACTCATTTTCCAGCAATAATCAAAAGATTCTTGTATTACTAATTGTGAGCAGAGTAATTGAAGAGAGGAATTTTGGCAAAACTATTAGGCGAATTGCTAAATTTGTATGTAGTGGCTTGTCCCCTAAAATGTAATGTGTGTTTTAAGACTTAATGGCAATTCCATTTTCCTGCTTCCAAGTTCTTGATTGGCAACTCTTTATTATTACACATGTATTTTCTATTTGACTAAAACCTCCACAACATACAGAATAAAAGATTTGATTTTTCCTGACTTAAAGAAAAGCTGATATTTGTATATACACATTTGCTATTTATCAAATGAACTCTAGGACAATGTCAACTGCTTACTAACATCCAATATATGCCCATGGTCAGCCTCCCTCAAGCAATGAATCTCAGAGTATCATGGCAATGTGAAAATTCCTATAACTCACATATTTCTATAAATCCTATGGAGTGAGTTCTTATTAAACATGGGATAACACTTGTCCTGTGTTTTAATGATATTTCAGTGGTTTCTAGAATTTTTTTAAAAATCTCAATAGAAAGGATTTGGTAACCTTAAGGTTAACCTTGATCAATATTTCAGAAAGTATTATTAATTGGAACCTAAAAGGAATGCTAAATGCAAAGATGTGGCATAGGTTCATCAAAATTAAATAAGTCATGTAAAATTAACCTTAATTCTTCATCAGATAGAGAACTTGAAGATCAGAGAAATTGTGTTTTGATGCATGTATAGCAAAGCATTTGAAAAAGTGCCTTTTGATGTGTGATTGAAAGATAAGAAAATGGGCTGAATGCAAGAGACAACTAGTTACCCCTTGAACCTTTACTAACCAACACTTAGTAATGGATAACTCTTAATCTGGTAGAGATGTCTAATGGTGAGTACGGGGCTTCATCCTCTCCTGAGAGTCTCTGGATTTAGTCATTATTGAAAAGATTTTGCATTTGACACTGTTGACTATCTCTTTATCTGTAAGAAGCCTATTCATGATTTGTCAATGGTTTTTTGACATGTTTGTTATCATAATAGGCAAGCACATCTTCAAAGCCAATGATATTTGTTACAATTTTATGTGAAAAAACACCTTCAAGAATGGTTTTTGGGAAACTATATTCACTTGCCAACTGGCTATATTAAACACCACTCTTTCTCTTCTCAAGAGATTTTTCTTATAATGCCCTATTTATTTCTGCAGAATTCACTTTGATCAGGCTATAAAGTCATCAATTTAAGTTCACCATAAAGAACCAAAGCTTCACCTTAGGTACTTAAAATACTCCTAAGTAATTTTGAGTAATGGTCAATTCTATACCCTTTAGAAAAACTATTTTAATTATTTTTTATAGCCAGTACTTTCTGGTATTTCACCAAGGTGTGATTTCAGATGTAATCCTAATGAAAGTAGCAGTTTGATTATTTGATGCCAGAAAGTCCAGACATTTACAAGTCTCTGAAATTGAAGTGTTTTTGATAATTGTTCTGGGAGCAATCACAGGACATTATGTCCAAGATTCAGATTGAGAGACTGAGATGCTGATGTCATTGACATTACTGCTACTGTTGCCTCTGACACTGGGAATTTGTTGATAACAGGATGATGAAACCATTAAATGACATTTTCACAGAATCACATTGCATGGATTTCAAACTTTTTAAAGAGTGTTAACTTTTCAAATCAAG
This sequence comes from Piliocolobus tephrosceles, assembly GCF_002776525.5. NCBI lineage: Eukaryota > Metazoa > Chordata > Mammalia > Primates > Cercopithecidae > Piliocolobus > Piliocolobus tephrosceles. The sequence continues at coordinate 22,276,760 of NC_045438.1, read as the reverse complement.
AAGTACTATATCTTGATTTCTTATATTGCCTTTCCCCCCTTTTCTCCATGCTATTTTCTTTTTAATGTGATTTTTTTCATTGCCCACAACATTCCTCTTTAAGTAATCATGTTTAGTTCTATGTTTGAACACAGAGAATTATTGGACATTTTAGATATTTTTGGGGGGATTCCAATCTGCTGGAAGCTGTCAAGGTCTGAGTTAGCTAGTTACTTACTAATGAACCCAACATAATTTTCTTTATTTTTTTTCTTATGATCTTATCACATGAAATGAACTATTTTGTTCATTTTAGGATTTACCATTATTATTTAGAAGTTTTTAAAAAATTGATACTGTTTTACTTAATTTGTGAAATGTTTACCACAAAATATTTATTCATAGAAGTTACTAAAAGCTACATCTCAGAGTTTGGTAAGTTTCCAGCTGAGCCAATAGTCTGTTGATAAAGAGATGTAAACAGTGATGATCAGGCATCTTGCTTACAGAACATTAAGAGACACAGAAGAGTATTCACAATCTCACCAGGCAGCTAGACCACAATGAAATTCTAAATCTAGGAAGAAAAATAGGACATTTCTTAAAATGTGAATGGTCTTCTAGAACTATCCAATTAAACTTTCTGTATTGGTAGAAATATCTTATGTCTGCACTGTTGCATGTGGCAGCCACTAGCCACAGGTGGCTCTTTAGCTGTTGAAATATGACTAGTTATTGAGAAGTCAGATTTTTAATTTTATTTAACTTTAGATTATTTAATTTTGCATTTAAACAGCCTAATGTGGTTATTGGCTGCCATATTGGACAGCACTGCCTACTCTTTAAATTTACCATGTCCTCCCCAGCTCCCACTCATTTCCCTTGTTTTCCAATAACATAGACTTGGGAAGTAAATTGTGGTTTTAGTTAAGTTAATGGTCAGGTCCTGTGTTCCTCTAATAACTAGATAAGATTCCATGGTGTGCTGGTAAGCTATATTTCGGGGAGATAAAAATAGTACTGAGTTATAGTGTTTGCTGATTTCCATGGTGTACATAATTCCACCAAGGCCAATTTGAAACTATCAATGTGAAATTAACCAGCCAGGAAGATTTCTGAAAATTTAACTATCTGGTCTCATAAACTGGTACAAACTGTCTCTAATATACCTAAACTCTGTAAAAGTCCCAAATCCTTCCCATGTTTTCTTAAATGTTGCTAAGGTTTACATGCCCTAGATCACTTCTTTCTGTGAGTTCTATTCTTACTTACTTGGTTCAGCTCATGGACTGGCTTCTTAATTCTCTGTATGCTGGCTTTTTTTTTTTTTTCCATAGAAGCACTTTTCTTTAGTTTCCATAAAATCTATTTTTAGAAACCATTTGTACAAGGCATAGAATTGTTTTAAAAAGAGATCTGTGGATGGTAGAGGGGATGGGGAAAGAGTTCACTATGTGGTATCTTTGCTATTTAATATCCTCAGACTACTCTTCACTTCCCTTTCCCAGGTTCCCTCCCCGTGCATGTCATCTCTCTGACTCCTCTTTGGTGCCTTCCTTCTGCCATAGCTTATCCTCACTCCCTGACTTTGGGATTTCCCCCAGAAACTACAAACTTTCCAACTAGGTCACACAAAGCAATTCAGTTCTCTTCAGCCTCTATTCCCAAACTCTCCTTTTGATATTCACACTCATCCCATTGCTTGAAGGACCCTTTATTTGCCATAATCAATCTTCCTTAGAAAGTAGTTTTTCAGGCTGGGCACGGTGGCTCAGGCTTGTAATCCCAGAATTTTGGGAGGCCAAGGTGGGCGCATCACAAGATCAAGAGTTCAAGACCAACCCTGCCAGTGCGGTGAAACCTTGTCTCTACTAAAAATACAAAAATTAACTTGGCAATGTGGTGGGCGCCTGTAACCCCAGCTATTCATGAGGCTGAGGCTGGATAACTGCTTGAACCCAGGAGGTGGAGGTTGTAGTGAGCCGAGATCCCACCACTGCACTCCAGCCTAGGCAACAGAGCGAGACTCTGACTCAAAAAAAAAAAAAAAGAAAGCAAGTTATTCATACATGTAACAAAACTTATTGAATAACAACTACATGCCAGGCACTCTTCTGCTTGTAAATATCAAATTTGGCCCTTCATTATATTAGTATTGGGTGTAATAATTTTCAAAGTGCCTAGCACACTGCTGACATATGTTGGCAATCAATAGGTGTCATTTTATTATGTATTTTTGAAGCAAAATTTAGAAATGTATTAACACACTAAGGGACAGAAATAAAGGCCACAACCTTTGGAAAGATTCAGCCTTTCATCTCTGTCTTCCTCTTAATTACACATTCTATTTCACCCTCAAAGCTGACTCTTAAATACTAATATTTGTGATGTCCAGATATGTATAAACAATGATGTAATCCACTATCATTTTAGTAAAACTATGTATAAATCACTATACATTTAATTAATACAGCATGTATTTTCACTGACCCTGTGTTTATTTGTTGCTGTTGCTGTCACAAATTCCCTAGTTACTTATTGTGGACACACAATAAATATATACTTAAAATACTTTTAGTTTCAATAAGTGAAGAGAAAATACAATAAATGTTATAGAAATGATTAACATTATATTTTGGTTCATTTTATTTCTTCATTGATCACTTTTGGTTTTGCTGTAAAACTGTTTGGTAATTTTTGTGAGTGCAGTGAGTAATATTTTATTGTCCTTATGCTAGGTGGTTGCAAAAGGGGAGGAAATGCATGGTGTTCTGTTTTATTTATGTGACTGGGCATAGAAATGTCTTACCAATTTGATCTCTTATATGTGCCCACAGTTCTTGGACTCCACTGCCTTTGTCCTAGTTCAGGCCATCATTACTCTAGTCTGGAACATTAATCTGGAACAGTCTGGATCATTACTCTAGTCTGGAACAGAAAAATTAGCCATGCCCAGCTAATTTTTGTATTTTTAGCAGAGACGGGGTTCACCATGTTGGCCAGGCTGGTCCTCCTTAGCTAGTCCTTCACCATATGTAATTTACACCAAATATTCTGCATCAGTGATTTCACAGAAGGCACATCTGATTATTTCACTCTCCACTTAAATCTGCCAAAGCTTTACTTTGTCCTTAGGATAAAGTCTTAATTGAAGAGTTTCAATGCCTTTCCTGATCTCTCTCTGGCTTCATCTCTTGATAACTCTTTCCTCGCCCTTTGCTCCATCCATATAAAAGTCCATCTAATTGTTTAAAGTCAACCCATTATCTCTCACAATTATGATTCTTTCAGAGGCTTCTTTGTTCAAATCCTTATCCTCATCTCTCCACCTCCCCTTTGTTTGAATACCAGTTGTTATTTTCATAAAATCTCTCCCCTTACTGGTCCTCTGATTGGACAGGTGTCTTGTTTCAATGAATTTTCAAAAAATCTCTATCCCACAGAATGGCACATGGCATACAATAATGGGTATTTAATTGTTTCTCACTAAACTCTAAGTTGTGTGTGTGTGTGTGTGTGTGTGTGTGTTTAAATTACATTATCTGTTTTAACTGACAGAGCGAAGCACATTTTGCAAAGTGAATGTCATGCTTGTGTTCAAAATGAAGGCGAATTAATAACTGCAATACATAACCAGAAGAATCTTTCTGTGCTAGCATTCAAAAGTAGGAAGAAAGAATACCTTTGCAAGTGCCTATTATGTTCAAAGTACTATGGTTGGTACTTTACATATGTCACCTAGTTTAATCCTCACAGCAATATGAGCCTTTGAAAACTTAAGCATGCTCAAGGAAAATATGAAATGGCAAAGCCAGGATTCAAAGCGTGACCTTTCTGACTGCAATATTTATGTTCTTTTCACAAATCCACATTGCTTTTGAGAATCTGTGAAAGCTGTGTTGCTGACTACTACCCATCTTGTTGGTTACATTGAAGAATATATGTCAAAGAGGCTTGTAAACTGTAAATATTCTACATAAGTACTGTGAACTTTATAGGTATTCAAGACACATCTGTTAAATGAGTCACTGAGTGACTATATGATATTATTATTGTAGTTTGTTTGAAAGAGAAGCAAGGAATACTGATCATTTCCATTTCCAGGAGTAACATCACCCAGTCTATGTTCCTGATTAATGAGTGTTGCATTAAAGAAGAATTCTATCATCAAGTATGTTTAGGAAACAATGCCGTTAGATTGGTTTCTCTACTGTAGAATTTCAGTCTGGTATATGTTAAGTACATTGTAAAGTCTTAGGAGGGTAACATTTTGGATGCAGTGCTCTCTAGTGTTACTTGAACCTGAACTGTTTTTCAGAAGAGCATCTATCTGGACTAGTATTCTATGGATTCCACTTTAAAGTGTTATAAATCACTTGTAAAACGATTTTTCTGGTCAGAGGTTATTACTGTTAAACGTGTTCTGCCATGTAAATTTAAACAAGGAATTTGAAAGGGGACTTCTGGGATGGTAGAGTATGGAAATTAATTTATATACGTACGTTGCAAAACAATTTCTTTTTTTTTTTTTTTTTTTTTTTGAGAAAAAGTCTCACTCTTGTCCCCTAGCCTGGAGTGCAATGGCGTGATCTCGGCTCACTGAAACCTCCGTGTCCTGGGTTCAAGCGATTCTCCTGCCTCAGCGTCCTGAGTAGCTGGGATTACAGGTGCCCGCCACGACGCCCGGCTAATTTCTGTATTTTTGGTAGAGATGGGGTTTCATCATGTTGGCCAGGCTGGTCTCAAACTCCTGACCTCAGGTGATCCGCCCGCCTCAGCCTCCCAAAGTGTTGGGATTACAGGTGTGAGTCACTGTGTCTGGCCCAAAACAATTCTTATCAAGTTACTTCTCTAAGACATAGATATGAAAATTTTGTACTTTATATTAGAAAATATAAAATATGACCTTATTCAAGTGCTTAATTAGTACCGTGGGTAGTGAGATGCTTCAATGAAATTCAGTGATTTTGATGATGAAATATTGTGAGCACAGTGTTGGTATGAACAAGACGAATAGCACTAAGCACATGGTATTGACTATTTATTATTGGCCAGGTTCTCCTATAAGCATTTTTCAGTGCATTGATTCATTGTATTTCAATGTACTGATTAGTGGCCCCATAAAACCAGGTACCATTGTCAATACATTTTAAAACCATATTTGGAAAACTGAGGAAGATAGCTGTTGAATGATTCGCCAGTGCCATGCAATTAGAAATTGGTTGGAGTAGGATTTAAACCCAGACCAGGCACCTCTAGGACTTATGTTCTTCATGTGTTTACAATATTGCTACTTCCTAGGTGATTTATTGTGGTGAGGTCTTTGTGGAAAAATAATTTCTTATTACAAAAGTGTTTCATGTTTTGTTATAATTCTCAAGGTTTATAGCAATTTTGAATCAAGCAATCATAAAAGGCAGAGGCCTTACTTTTACCTTCCTTCCGATTAATTTTTACCAAAAAAAATTGCCATGCTTTTTTTCCCTTGTTCTTTAATTCTTCAAAATAATAAACATTTTTTATTCAAGGGACTTGTTCCTTCAGTTAATTATGTATACCAAAAAAGGATAAAGATTATGTATTGTCCATAGCCATAGGGAGGGTGGCATGAGCCAAAAGAAAAAACAAAATGCATATGGGAATTTTATGGGAGTATGCAGCTTAGGAGGAGAGATAGAAACATGTCTGTGAACAGCAAAAGCAAGCATAGAAAGGGACAGACGCCTTAAGAAAGTCCTGGTGAAGCACTATGTCGGCCCCAAGAAGGGAGAAAGCAATTGCACTACAGGGATCAGAAAAGTTTCCAAGAAATGATAGTATTTCATTTCGGAGGGTGAGAAGTGGTTGACTGTGAAGTAAAAGAGAAAAGTAGAACAAGACAAATAAGGGCATGGGAAAGGGCCCTGACCCTGTTTCTGTATGTACAGAGTTAATAAATGTTCCATTCAGTTCCGTTGGTATAGGCAGAAAACAACTTTATTCTTTCTGTAAAAACCAATGCAAACCCACTCTGTAGACTTGCTTCTCTTCACCCCTTGAGTGAAATCAGGAACAGACTCTATAACTTGCCTGGTCATGCTCAACTCAGATAATAAAACAATGGTGTCTTTTTTTAAGACGTTCAATCCAGTATATTATCAAAGCTCCCAACTTTCATTAAAATAAATTTTCCCCCACCCCACCTCCACCTCCACCTAAGCTTGAGCCCTCTCAGCAAGCATCCTGAGCTTGGAGCCTGAAAGTGGGAAGGTATTGTGGGTTTCTTGTCTCTTTTTCCTGCTCTACTGAAGCCCCTGAAATTGATTACTACACCAGTCAACTGACCAGGCTTACAGCAAGGGGAGAGCACAGAGATAAAGATGACAATTTTGGTTTTTGAATCAGTAAACCTTGAAACCCTTCTATGTTGGACTGCTTGTTATGTGAAATAATACTTTCTCTTCTTAAGTCAAACAATATGGGATTTTCTGTAAAGTTGCTGTGTAGAAATTAGCTGTTATAATTGCCATTGTTGCTATTTTATCTTAAAGGCAGAGCTATTTATGTAAAAGATTTTCCTATGTTTATATATGGCTATCACAATGAGTCACAGCAAACCTTTTAGAAATTATATTGGATCTTCATTTTTTATACATGCATATAATGTAAAAAAAATTAATATATTATATATTACATCATATAAAGTTTTAAGCTTATACTAAAATTTATAGTTTAAAACTGCAAGGAAAAAACGGCATTATTTTGAAGAGAAGTGGTAATTCCTGTTACATTGGCAACATCCTGGACTAGGGTCAGAATGCTTGCAGTTTAGTCCAGGCCTAGCAGCCTATCTTATAAAGCAATGATACAGATCAAGTGCAGTAATTAATGCAAAGACTTTTGAAATACTGTGCTTAGAAATTTAACTTTTTGTTCAAATAATAGTGTAGAGTAAGCTTTTCGGTATATTGGAGATACTTTCTGAATTTAATGTGTTACACAACCTTGATGTTTGTGAAATGTATTTTTGTTGAATATAACATTCAGAATATTTATAAGTTTTGGTTTTCTTTGGTCCTACATCATTCTATTTTGGCTTTTACTTGGTTTAAAAATGTTTCTGACTAAAATTTTAATCTGTGCATTTGTGCTTATCTGGTTTTCTAGAAAATTCAATAAATGAAGGATGAACAATCAATGCAGTTTTTAGAAATTTGAGTAGACATATGTAGCTATTATTTGGAGTCAAATATGGTCTCAAGATAAATTAAATATGAACTATAAAACATTATAGCACAAAATACTGAGGGACTATCATTAAGCTTCCATTTGCTTTTCAAGAGATGGGAGATTTTTCTTAGTGTAAGTAATCTAATGAGTGTTCTCTGCTTATAGTACCTAAAGCATTGGGTTAGGTACCCATGAGGATTACAATTAGTATGGGGCCATTGGTGAAAGGTACATTCCTCCTTTGATTAAAAAAAATTTGCAGTTATTGGTTTTTTAAATTAAATTGACTTTTTAAATTATACGTCATCATGTGAGCCTGGTTGAAAGATGAGAATTAGTAAACTTTTTGGTCTGAGAATTTATTATGGTAACCTCTACTGCATCCTTCCTTTAGCCATTTTGTCATGTAATACAAAAACCAATTGTGTTTGCTTCTGAGATGTCTTGTTGATGCTAAAGTCTTCAAAAATGTACTCCACAGAAGAAAACATTGTAACATTTTATCCTTAAATGAATTTTCCAAACTCTTCAATTTTAAAACTCAGCGTACAGTTCATATTTATAAAATTTCTACTGCCTTCAAATGGGTTAGTTGGAATTCAGACCATCTGTGAGATGATGGAGATGGGCTAACTGGAAAGCCTAGTAGCTATAAAAGTATATTTCAGTTGAGCCATTTGTTAGAAGACAAATGCCTTGCCTTTTACCAAGGTATTTGGGAAACTGTTTTTTGGCACTAGCATTCACTCACTTGCTCTCAAACACTTCTATGCACATTGGTCTAGCAATTGAATATTGATTCACGTATTTGTGCATATAAGCATGGATTTTGAATATTCAGTGGTTAAAGGTAACCTCCAGGTTGACTGCTAAAGAAACACATTATGCTTTATAGAATAGTTTTCCAAAGAAAGTGGTACGTTTGCTGCAATACGTGAAAATGCAGGCTTCAGAAGCAATGTTAATATTCAGTAACCTTAGCTTGTATTAATATTATGAGAACCACTAGGCTGCCAGCTAAATACCAATTTAAGTTTAGATCTGCATGCCTAACACTGGGGACTATTGTTCCTCAGAGCTGTGCATAATTCCTTTTAACAGTAAAAGGAGAGAATGAAGTGGTGAAATTCCCTTTTAGGGAAGCCAATATTGAGAAGCCCATTTATTTATCTAGATCATTAGACTGAGCTTACAGTTAAAGCATTTGAACTCTTAGAACCATGACACAAACGTGAACTAAAGAACAGTCCATGGGAGACGCAGTGACTCACATCTGTAATCCCAGCACTTTGGGAAGCTGAGTTGGGTGGATCACCTGAGACCAAGAGTTCGAAACAAGCCTGACCAACATGGCAGAAACCCTGTCTCTATTAAATATACAAAAACTAGCCAGGTGTGGTGGTGCATGCCTGTAATACCAGCTACTTGGGAGGCTGAGCCAGGAGAATTGCTTGTACCTGGGAGATGGAGGTTGCAGTGAGCTGAGATTGCATCCCTGCACTCCTGTCTGGGTGACAGAAACTTCTCAAAAAACAAAACGAAACAAAAAAAACAAAAAACAGTTCACCACACATTACAAAAAGTCCACGGTCTCTAAAATTAAAAATGTTAAATATAGATTATAATCTAAATGGCTCAGTAATTCAGTGATATTGCATCTCAAATACTAACTGCATATTTTCCCACACATCTTAGAGATAACAAACAACATATAAAATCATTTCCATGTTTACAGAAATGAATATTTTTATATATTAGGTTGGAAAGGACATCAAGCCTGTACATAGTACATAGCTTCAACATTAATTGTCCTTTCATCCTAATTTTTGCTTTGCTTTTAATGAATGTTTATAAAATTCCAAGGAGAAGATTGAGAGTCCAATATCAGAAAGAAGGAAATAATCAAGTGTGACTTGTCTGTCTTTGTTAGAGATTTCGTAACTATTTATTAAGTGGTCCTTTTTGGTTTGAGGAGGAAAAGTTTCCCTATAACCTTAATATTTTAGAATATTCACCAATAACATGTAATATCCTAATTATATATTATAAAACCTGAATTGTTTCAGTAATAATTTGAATACCAAATATCTTGTCCCATTTTCCTCCCTTCAACTGCTATCTTTTATCTCACTATTTTCTATTTGTATTACTTACATTTTTTCATTTCCTCTTTTCTCCTGTTTTTTTTTTTTTTTCAATTCCTGATTTTGACTCTCAAAACTTTTCTCTATTTAGTAAAATTCTATTTTCAGTTATGTTGAGTTTTTAAAATTTGGACCTCTTCCTTATGTTCTGCAATGTGTCATCATTGATCAGAATACTGTCCTTTTAGGAAGCAGCTATATATTCCTGCTATTTTAATCGGGGAATTTTGATTTCCAGACTAAGATGTGCTTTATCTCCCTAGGCAGATACCTGTACCTATGCTTTTTTCTTATTTCTTCCCACACATTCTGGGATCTTGCTACCCTGATTGTCTTCCCACTTCCCAGATTTTTCCATATATTTGTCTTCATTTGGTATTTCTTTACTCTTTTCAAACAAAACAGGAAAAAAACCTTTGCTTGTTCTTCCTGCCATCTTCAAGCCCCTTTGTAGTTTCTTTTTGTTCTAGTGCCTCTGCCATATTTGTCACAGGAATGGATTCCACGCTCTACTGCCATTTTGTTACTGTCTACCTTAGAGCTCTAAAGGTAGGCTTCCTTGTATCCTCATTATCCTCATTTCCATTCCAAAACCATGTCCACAGTGGTTTCCAGGGATTTCTTTTCTTTTTCTTTTTTCTTTTTTGTTTTTTTTTGAGACGGAGTCTCGCTCTGTCGCCCAGGCTGGAGTGCAGTGGCTGGATCTCGGCTCACTGCAAGCTCCGCCTCCTGGGCTTACGCCATTCTCCTGTCCCAGCCTCCGGAGTCGCTGGGACTACAGGTGCCCGCCACCTCGCCCGGCTAGTTTTTTTGTATTTTTTAGTAGAGATGGGGGGTTTTCTTAGATATAAAATTTTATTTCTTTCATTTAACCCTGATGTTTATTGCCTCATTTTAAAAAAATGTCTTTTCCCTGGCTTTGTTGAAATCAACATTTGGATTTTTCTTATAGATTATAAACTAATATATTTCTTGATAGGATGGTAGTCTGAGTCCTTCTGTTCATTTGTCTCTGGGAAAAATTGTTCACTCTCTTAATTTCAGTTTACACCTCGATGTATATGACTTTAGAATCTCTATATCTTTTCAAGGAGCCTCCTTTCTTCAAATTTCTACTCAATATTTTCATTTGAATTTCTACCATTGCTTTAAACTTAACATGTGTTAAAAGCTTTAAATTATGTTAAAACCTATTCTGTTTATCAGGTCCAAAGTCTGTTTTATTTGAACAAACAGCCTTCTTTCCTTCTCTGTATGTGTCAAACAAATCTCAAAATTGTATTAGGTTCTTCTTTTAAATATCTAGCTTATTTTTTTTTCCATTTCCATTAACATTTGCTTAGTCTAAGGTATTATCACCTTACATCGAGTATTCCAGCGACATTGTATCTGGCTTCTACACTACAGGGATAGAAGCCCTTTCCCCAGACAATCCTGGACACTTTTATCTCTTCAAAACACTGCCGTGTAAATTTCCTGCCCAAAAATGCAGTAGTACTCAATGTACTAAGACAAAAGTCTATCTTATTTGCTGAGATTTCAAGGTCAATTATTTTGACCATAATTTACTTTTAAACAAACTTTAACATTTGGTTTATTAAAATAAAATGTTTAAACAAATTAAATTTAACAATTTACTTGAGCAAAAAAATGATTCATAAACCTGGCATGATTCAAAACTAAAGAGTTTCAGAGAGCTCTGCTCAGGTGGGCAGTGAGCTGTTATAGCCGGAACGGGAAGGGAAGTACAGAAATAGCTTGATTGGTTAAATCTAGACATTTGCCTTATTTGGGCATGGTCTGGTCAGTTGGCTGCCTGTGACTGGCTGAAGTTCAGCTGTTTGTGATTGACTGAGACTCTGTTTTCTGTTACAAAAAACACACTCCTAAGTAAGGTTTCAGTTTGTTTACATACTGAGTTAGGTTACAGTTCATTATGTAGGAACTCGCAATGTGAAGACAGCCTCAGGCTAATGGCCTTCTGCTTATTTCCCATGTTTAACTTCTCATTAACATCAAACAAGCCTCTTCTGCTCCAGCTGGATTGATGCACAATTCTAGGAGAATACATTATCATTCACTCTGCAGTTTTCTTTCCCTTCGCCCTTTGTGACTCTACACCTTATCTCTCCTTAAAATTTATTTATTTTTTCTTTTTGAGATGGAGTCTCGCTCTGTTGCCCAGGCTGGAGTGCAGTGGCGTGATCTTGGCTCACTGCAACCTCCACCTCCCAGGTTCAAGGAATTCTCCTGCCTCAGCCTCCCTAGTAGCTGGAATTACAGGTGTGCACTCCTACACCCGGCTAATTTTTGTATTTTTAGTAGAGATGGGGTTTCACCATGTTGGCTAGGAGGCTGTTCTTGAACTCCTGACCTCAGGTGATCTGCCTCCCAAAGTGCTGGGATTATAGGCATGAGCCACTACACCCAACCTCCTTTAAATCTTATCTATATCCTGCCTCCTTAAAAATTCCAGTCTCTAAAACTCAGATTACCATACACTTTATTTAGTTTTTTTCACACAGCGCTCCTAACCAAACTGTGGGTGGAACTAGTTCTTATGTTTAGGTAATATAGATGCCTTATTACCAGTAAGCACTCATGCAATAAATACAGAAGAGTAAGTGACAAATCTCAGCAATTATTTAGAGAAGCATTTTGTCATTTAAAATCAAATTGCACAATGTTTAACCTCTAACCCCCTGTTTAATCTGAGGACTACGTTTACCGGAAAGTGTTTGCTTAGAAATAGCCTCTGAATTCTTCTTTGGTCTACTTGATTTAGAATTCTTCATTCAGGATTTCTACCCATTGGAAATCATGGTAATTTATCAATGTAATCTGCATTTTACAAACTTAGCCATTTTTACAAAAAACTTAAATTCTCTTTGAATCTGATTAGATTTTGACATCTGTAGAACTGTGGAGGAAAAAAAGGGCTCAAGAAGTCTGCGTCATTTTGTGAGGATAATTGCCACATACTTGGTTTAGAATTGTCAGGCATATAATATTGGCTTTTCAAACACCTTGTCTCCCAATCATTATTCACTTATTCACCGCAATAATGTTTTGGGATGCCTGCTCAGTACCAAGGACTGTGTTAGAGATACAAGGTACACAAAAGCCAGTCTTTGCCCTTAGTTTTTCTTTCCACTTATCTTATTTTGATACATTTTCAGAGGACTACATTCACACAATTCTGTTTGTTTATAACGTTTCCAAATTGGGTAAGGAGATAAAAGTGGTGTGTGTGTTTCCTATTTTCTAGGAAAAGAAAAACAGAATGGTGATATTCACATACACTGCTTACTAATGTTAGAAAAACAGGGGCTTTTTTTTTAAGTGCTAAATTTAGATCATATTGTTCTATGACACCCTTTAATGAGGAAAGCACTCTCTACCCTATATGTAAATTGGGCATTAGAGCAGGGGTCACTGAACCCTGGTACTGGTCTGTGACCTGATAGGAGCCAGGTTGCACAGCAGAGGATGAGCAGCCAGCAAGGGAGCATTCCAGCCTGAGCTCTGCCTCCTGTCAGATCAGCGGGGGCATTAGATTCTCATAGGAGCGTGAACCCTATTGTGAATTGCTCATGCGAGGGATCTAGGTTGTGTACTCCTTATGAGGATCTAACTAATGCCTAATGATCTGAGGTGAAACAGTTTCATCTCGAAACCATTCCCCATTACCCCCATCCTCCACTGTCCCTGGGAAGAAAAATTGTCTTCCACAAAACTGGTCCCTGGTGCCAAAAATGTTGGGGACTGTCAAAATTAGAGGTCCTGTCAACTAGACCTTATTTAATTTTTAAAATTGAAGTTCTAACTGAAGAATATGGCTAAATTAATCAGAAATTTTGTTTCCTTTATATGTTTGTGTGTGTGTGTGTATATATGTGTGTGTGTATACATATTCTTTATGTCAAATAAAATGGCTTATTTTCTAAAATAAACTCTTGACTTTTAAAATCATTACTATATTTTTTTCTTAGAGTCTGAATCAATCCCAGCCCAATAAATAAATCACTCATATGGAGAATGCAATAGTTTTTCCAAATTATAACATTTATTTCACTAAAGTGTCAAATTTCTACTTAAAATTCTAAGTAGAATTCACATTTCTGTTTGAGTCCTAACTGTTCTGGAAAGTGTATGCTTCTCCTAAGGAAATCAGTCCAATTTGTTGGTCAGGATGCTTGCTTTTAAAATCTTATCAATGCAAAAGGAATGCTTATTTTATGGTAGTGGAGGACTACCAAGATAAGTCTTAATAATACAAATGAATAAATAATCAAGAAATTTGCCATCACAAATAATGTAGGCAAATTCTTCTAACACTTTTATCTGTGTTTGTAATCACTGATTTTAGAAAGTTGCTATAGAAGGTAGAAAGGAACCTTGAGTGACCAGCTGGTACTGTCTCTTTGCTTTAGGCAAAATGTCTAGGACCCCTCTAAGACAGGTATTTCTTTCTCTGGCATCTCAAGAAATGGGACTTTATATATTCCCATGGTATTGCATTCTGTTGTTTTATTAGATACATGAAATGAACCTTTTTCTTGGTGTAAATGTAATCTGTCCTTAATATGGCAAATATTTTGAAGAGTAAACGGCCAGATGATCTGTTTCTTGCACATAACTTTCCTTTATATTAAAAAAGTTTCTCTGCTAATCATTTAAATATATTGATACCTTGGTCTTCAATCCTAAATTTTGTTGATTACTTAAGAAACTTATCATTCTCACACATTCTATCCAGAAAGCTAGTTAATGCCATGAAGGGGAAATGCTCATTATTCTGATTGATGGTTCCCAAACACTTTCTGGTTTCCTATGCTTAATTTTTGGAGAAAGTCGATTTTATGTGTAACATCTATAGGTAGATTTTGACTTACATGTAGTAAAAGCATCCAAATTCTTTCTTTTTCAAGTTAAGAAATCCTTGGAATGATTTAAATGGAAGAGATATTCTTTTTTAAAGATTAAAAAATAGACTATTTTAGTAGCCATGGAATAATCAATTTTTTTCTGAATTAAATGCTATAATGCTAAGTTATTAAGGTAAAGGCTACTTAGATTCCAAAACAAAATACTTGGCATGATGAGGTGAAGATTTTCTGGTGGAAAAAAAATCTAGCAAAATTATGCTACCTATTGTAAATCATTTTGCCAACTTATTTAGATTTTTAGCCTCTAGCAATAACAGATTATTTTGATAAATTATTCATATTTCTGCATTGTGCACCTTTTGCAATTTGCATATCTGGCTGCAAATAGGCCCTTCTTTCAGGCTTCAGTCCCCTTGGTCACACAGGATGGCCAAAGGCTGCTTCATGATTAATTTCATCTCAATAGGGTAATTATCATACTGAAATGAAGCAGTGCCCCCGAAATATGCTTTCCTGGGGCTATAAGTACAAGAGGCTTAGCCTAGAGCTTTCAAGTATGTAGTAACTTTTAGCTTAAATGTTAACCTTTCTCTATTTTCGTACTATCTATTTCTAAAAATAACACTGGATTTTATAAGAATAGAAAACAATAATTTAGAATTTGATCTAGCAACTCATTGGACTGCAAGATAATTTGTCATTCGTTTCCACTGTCTTACACAAAAAATAAAGGATGTATATATTTTGAGGGGTCAAGGTTTTATATTGCTGGGTCAAATTGTAGCTGCTGAATTAATAAACACGAATTTATCTCCTGGTCTATGGAAAAGCCATGTAACTTTTCTATATTTAGTTTTCTTACCTAAGAAAATAAGAACAGTTGGCCGGGCACGGTGGCTCACGCCTGTAATCCCAGCACTTTGGGAGGCCAAGGCAGGTGAATCATGAGGTCAGGAGTTCGAGAGCAGCCTGACCAACATGGTGAAACCCTGTCTTTACTAAAAATACAAAAAATTAGCTGGGCACAGTGGTGGATGCCTGTAATCGCAGCTACTCAGGAGGCTGAGGCAGGAGAATCATTTGAACTTGGGAGGCGGAGGTTGCAGTGAGCCAAGATCGTGCCACTGCATGCCAGCCTGGGCGACAGAGTGAGACACTGTCTCAAAAAAAAAAAAAAAAAAATTCTAAGTTCCTTGTAATATTGAAGAAATAGCAAGAGACAGCTTTTAAAGCTGTTTTCCTTTCTTTGGAAAATTAATAAAAGAAATTTGATTCATAATTTGAACCCTGAAAAAATGTTTATCTCAAACATGCTCTTAAATAGTATTCCAATATTTTCATTTTTTGCTGTTTGTTTCCCCTTCTCTTCTTTTATCAAAATCCATTCAAATTAATTAAAAATTTGCAAATTTGTCTAAATTAGTTAATTTTACAAAATTCCCAACTAACTGCAATGTGGGTTACCATATATTCTGCTAAAAATCTAGTTCTAAAATTTAGAGTTAATACACTTTCTGAATAACACATATCAGTGATCAAAGAGAAAAAGAGATTTTTGCATCATCTTAAAAGTGAAATAGATTCCTGAACTTAATGTTCCATTTCAAAGCAGTCAATTGGATTTTTGTTTTCATTTTTATACTTAGATATTCTGTGCCATTTCTTACATGTTTCCTAGAGACAATTTTTCCAGCAGTTTGTTGACTCTGGAGTTATAAAGCTGAATAAGTGACAATCAATCAGTGATCTCAGGGAATTTATAGGGTAGTAGGAAGGGAATTTATACGAGTGAATAATTGTATTATTTCACATTGAAATGGAAATCCGTAGTGTGGAGGTCAGTGGGCTGGGTATTGTCAATAACAAGGACAAAGTCTGTGTGGTAGGAGCCCACTACCTGCTTTACCATCTGCTGCTACTCATTCTCCTGCCCCTGTCAGTTCCTCTCTGTCATGTCCAGTCACTTCACTGCAGCTGGGAGGATCTTTCTTATTTTGTTGTTACTATAAGTAAGGGACTTACATGTTATTCAGGTATTTGAATAACACTGCTTATTGTCTCTTGTGAAGTAATAATTGATCTCTACCAACTTATTCTAAAATTAAAACATAATAAATACATTGATTTTTTTCAGAGATGGGAGAATGCTCAAAAACATGTAAGATGTGGATAGGATTTTCAACAATACTATTATTCTTTATCTGCTGTCCATTAGCCAAAGACCAATTCTGGCAGCTGACAATGTAGCAGTCCATTTGCCACTAAAGTTATATGAAACCTATTTTTGAAAATGTATTGGATTTGCACTTTACATTAAATGAAGTCAAAATATGAACAGTGTCCTAGAAATGAAAAGTTAATCATATTAAACTAATATTTAAATCTCTGTGCAAAAATTGGCTCTTTAACAAAATGTTTGCAGACTAATGATATCTTTTCAGTTTTGTAAATCAGATTGTTCCATGTCTGTGGAATCAGAAGACATTGAAACATTTGGCCCATCTGATTCATGACAATTTGTTTATATAAATACAACATGTTTAAGCGATCTACAAATACTAACTTCTCTGATAATTTCCTGCGAAAACACCCCCAAGTGAATTATGCTGACATTTTAATCTAGGCACATCCTGTCTCTGATTTAAAAGTCCAAAATACTATTTATCAATTTCAGAATTACTGTAATCTTTAGTTGAATATTGTTATGGTCATCTGTTTTTTATTTAAATCATTGTACTTTATTTCCAAAATCATAGCTATAAACAAAACTATGACAAGATAAAATCATTTGATATAATGAAATTTTCATTAGAATATGTATAGTGCAGGCAGTACAGATGAAATACTGTAGTAGGTATTGGAAACAGTGGGTTCATTATCCTCTCTTCTTTATTTTTGTATAGGTTTAGAATTTTCTCTAACAAAAATGTAGTTTCTTTTGTAGTTGGCAGAAATCAAAAGGAGACAGAAAAATTATTTATAATGAAAATTTGTCTATCTGGATTAATGTGTTTTCAGTAGTACAATATTTGGTGCACCCTTCTTGTGTCATACATGTATGAACTCAGGGTCGATTTCCTCCCCTAATGTCATGCAATTTTGAAAATGGAAATGCTGTGCAAGAGCATATGTCAAATCTGATCTTCTTTGCATGTGTCCTCAATAGTTTCAAGGATGATATTGTTGGTTGGATGCAAGCTGGCGGAATTACTGAAAAGGCATTTGGTTTTAAACTGTTAATTTCTATTGAGATGTAGATCATGTAGTAGTTTGTGAGCTAATATTTTAGACGGGTGCAAACGCAGTTGAGGTTGGTGCAACTGCAATTGCGTTTGCACCAACCTCATAAATGAACTTTAAAGCTTAAAATCAGAGAAGGAATAGATGGAGTTATGAGGGCCAAACATGATACTGCTACGATCCGGAGATTTTCCTCCATTAAAATCATACTTTTGCAGGTAGACATTGTAGAATGACCTCTTTAAAATACACTTTTACCTGGAAACAGTATCTTCAATGCATCAGTGTGCATTTGTGGACTGTTTTCTTTGGTCTGTGTTGGGGACGGGACAATGAGGTGCATGGAAGACTTAGGGAGGGAACTAAGTCTTAGTAGAAAGAAGAGCCCATAGGTAAGGAACCCTAAAACACGCCCAATCAATATGCACAATATGCACACAGCCAAACCCAGGACAGGCTAAGGTTATTAAAGAGGTAAATTCTATTGAGAGATGACCAACCTGTTGGGACACTCAAATGGGAAAAGCTCAGCAATCAGGGGCATGTTTCTGAACCTGACCCCTGAGGGAGAAAGCAGCTGACAGAGAAACCCAGCGGTCTGTGGGAGAAGTGATAAGGCCCTAGGAAAAGCACTACATAATTTGCAGGTGTGTGAGACCTCAGCGGTCTAATATAATCTTAGGTGCGATGGGGTTGTTTAGGATCAGTGATTTAAGAGGATATAAAGAAAAAGGAGAAGACAGAAGAAAGATTGGCTGCAAAGTTTTGCAAATATTTATACAAATTCTAAAGTACTTTACCTACTGATATTTTAAAATCTTTTTCTTTAACATTTAATTGCAAACTACTGTATAATTTTCTAATATTTTGAGATCTCCAGGAAGTAAAACATCTGAGCAGAATGGTGTTCTTTTGTTGAAAATTTTGGTCATATCATTTTCTTCCTTTCTTGCATTGGTCTTGGTCAACAATGATTTAATACTTGTCCACTAAATGTCAGTCATATATGATTACTAATTGAGACCATCTAGTCTGGGTTTGACAAAGATGGTACTAGCATGCATGCATGCATGCAGGTTTCCTCCAGAAAAAAAATTAATTATGAAAATTTCAAGGGTAGACTTAATTCAGTTTTGGCAAAAGATATTTTGTCTGAAGAAATAGCTATAGTAATTAGAATTATTTATGGATCAAGTAATATGTATTTTATGTAACAACAAATAAAAATTAGCAGTTTTATAATCATGGTTATATATAAATAAATAATTATCTTACCAACAAGAGGTAAAGCATGAATTAGAAATCAAATCAACATTAAACAAGTTATAATCAACATTTGACAACAATTAAATGAAAGATTGAACTTATATGTGAATCAACTACTACATATACACCTAACTTCGTGTCCACACATAATTATTCCTAAACATGTGATGAATGAATGAAAGTGAATATCTAAAACAAATGACCCAATCTTACTTTCTGTTATTAAATAATAATTCAATTATTGAAAACAGTAAAGACAATCAGGAGCCATATTAAGTCAAATGTGAAGTGAGCCACTATTTTTTGAAATTTTTATTTACCCATTATTTCCCATTCTGATTAAGTATATTTAAATGTTTATCATAGAAGCTGTTTAAAATAAATCCTGTTTCTTTAAAGGAAAAATTCTGAACGACGGAGGAAAAAAATAGTAAAAATCGTAGAACAAGAGGGAAGAAAGATCCAAAAGGAAGCATGCTCATTCTCTCGGATATATTTTGCCCAGGGCCACACTAATAGTGATTGGTGCCACTGCAGTTTAGGGAAGGGCATTTTAGAGTCAAAGGCTTGAACTTGAGATTGATTGTTCCAGGCTTTATTCTCACATTAGTCCCTAAGGGACCTTCAGTAAGTCATCTTATTTGGTTCTACGTGTACCACCGATTTCGAAGGACTGATAATACAGACACAATGTACATAGAATTCTGAGATTTTCAAATTCGGATGCTCAACAAATGCAAAGTGATATTCCATGGCCAGTTAACAGTGAGGCAAAACAGTTTTTGGAATCTTAACTTTTTTTTTTTTTGGAAAAGGAGTCTCGCTCTGAACCCCCTGGCTGGAGTGCAGTGGCGCAATCTCGGCTCACTGCAAGCTCCGCCTCCCGGGTTCCCGCCATTCTCCTGCCTGCGCCTCCCGAGTAGCTGGGACTACAGGCGCCCGCCATGGCGCCCGGCTAATTTTTTGTATTTTTTAGTAGAGACGGGGTTTCACCGTGGTCTCGATCTCCTGACCTTGTGATCCGCCCGCCTCGGCCTCCCAAAGTGCTGGGATTACAGGCGGGAGCCACCGCGCCCGGCCTGGAATCTTTATCTTATGCTTTAAATTGCTTCAGTCATGTTTTTCTTTCAGTAAGCTCAATTCTCAGCAATTCCTCTAATAACTGTTTATTTCTTAACAAAAATTCTGCGTGTCAAAGTCAACACTTTTTATGCTCATTTGTGTTTGTGCTCCCCTGCCCCTGTTTTATTTATATATTTTTCCAAAATCGTACTTCATGGTAATTTGTTTTTTTTTTTTTTTTTTTCATTCTAAGAGCCGGGAAAAGCTCCTGAAACCAAACAAGGGACTGTAAAAATTGCAGCACAAGGTAAGCAATAAAATACTTTAAAAATCATGTCTTTTATTTTATTTTTTTTAACATCTATAGCACTTGATTGACAAAAGCAAAAACTGTTTGTTGCAGAATAGCACCATCTGCTGGGATATTGCAAAAAAAAAAAACATATTGTTGAATGAAAATACACAGTTCAAGTATTTATTTAGTAATTAGCAAACATGACGGAGAGTAATGCCAGATTTGCAGAGGAAATGCCGAAGGACCCAATAACTAGTCTTGGCTCCAAGTTTCAGTATTTGAGCTTTATGTGTATTTTTAAAAATAAGCCATAGATGTGCATAAAGAAATACAGACACAGATATAAAATAATGTACACTTTTCTATAATTTTCAGTATACCTTGTAATTTATGTCACATGAGAAAATCAGAATGTTATTAAATTAGTAGTACTTCATAAACATCAAAATTGTAAAAATTGGGTTCCAGATATGGCTATAAAATAATTATCCTGTTTTTATGAGCCTTCTAAGAAAATTAGCTTCATCATTTATGAATATCTTCAGGATATCAAAAGTCCTTTCGTCTCACACCATGAGGATTAATTTGATGAAAGCATAAGGGAAGGGTACAAGTATTCTGTTTTTGTCATGTGGCAAAACTTTATGGAACACACTTAGAAAATAAAAGATACAATATTTACTGGAGAAGATCTTTATCATCTCTTCTATGCTAGATTATATAATATCAAGCAATAAAGGAGATACACATAGGTGGTGGTACAATTTTCAGGGGGTAGAAGTCTCTCTTAGCAGACTCCTTAGCATATTACATGATGTATGACTGAATTTATTATATCTGAGCAAAATTTTTCCCTTGTGTTTAATCTCGGACCCAACAACATGCGGAATCACCCCCCAAAATATTGGTAACATGGGTTTGTTATGCCATTTGACTCAAGGATGTTGTCTGTGAGCAAACTAAGCTAGAATTGTTGAAAGCTGTGATACCAGTTTTTAGTTTTCATGTTGAAAAACTTGTTTTTCTTTAGGAAAGTTCTGATAGGAAATATAGTAAATATTATGAATGATAGAAAGGCAGGACAAATAGTATTACCTTTGATTTTTTAATACATGAAAACGCAGGTCAGGGTGAGTTCCTCAAGCCAGTGACTACCAGTTTAAGAAATCATTGCTATTAGTGTATATACGTTCTCATAGAAAACCACAATCACCTTAGGCCCCTTCTGTTTGACTGGGACTTCTGAGGACCATAGTGTAGATACGGAACTATGACTTCAGGCAGGAATTTTGTGTTAGTTACTTCAGCCTCATGTTAGAGGTGTTCATGAGGAAGAAAATTAAGAGATATCCGAAAATTTGCTTCATATTTGAGCTTGAGTCTAGGGGCTCTTTAAACTACATTTAACCATTCAAGATTTAAAATACATTGGGCAAGGCAACTTCAGAATTTATTGTTTTGGAATAAAATATTTATTTTTGAGTAAATAGTAACATAGAGTTTCAAAGTCTTGTTAGAATTATCCTTGGAAGGAAATTGGATGAAAAGATTGGTGAAGCACAGTGAACAAGGCCAGAGTGAGGTATTCTGTGTATACATTTACTAAAATAAAAATGACACACCAATTCAGTGACACACCAAAGCAGCAGAATTGCATGTTTTTCACGTCTTTGCAAATCCCCCATAGATCTTTCTTAGATATGTTTATTTTAATGCCATAGGCATATAATTAAATTATGGATAGAAATAATTAATATTTGCAAGTACTTCACGTGGAGACAAAACTTACACAAAATTGGCAATAATCCTATAGTAGACTGATGTTTTTGAAGTATAAGTGACAAAATTGATCATGATCTTTGTGGCATGGTAAAACGCTAGATTAGATCTGTTCATTTATTTATTTTTAACTTTTACAACCAAGGACATGTTAAAAATCTGGTTTCCATACATATGTATGTGTATATGTTCATATTTATTTATAACTATTATTAAGATTTAGCATATATTCTTTGGAATTTTAAAATAATTTAAGGAAAATTATTTTACCAAACTTTTGAGGCACTGAGGAGGCTACAAAATAAATATCTCACTACTATAGGAAATTCCAATTTGGAGATCTAACAGATTTAGGTAAATATAAGGAAAGGCTTTTGTTTCTATTAAGACATGAGACAATAACTTCAAATAGGACGGTGGCAATGACAAGAAAAAAACCACAAATGTCATTAATATTTTGAAGAACTAATGTCTGATAGAATACATGAAAAGAAACAAAGGAAAGAACAAAAATGATACTGAGCTTTGGAACTTGGGTAATGAGGAGATCAACTATCTCCATTGTCACTGTAAACTGTAAACTGAAACTATCAAACATATAAGAATGGGGAAAAAAAAGATGCATGTGTATGCATGCATGCTTGCATCTCTACATGCTTATGTACAGATTTCAAGGGAAGAGACTAGCTGAAGGGAAAAGTTGATTCACTCTTCAGTGGATGAATGTGAGCGGAAGGAGAATAATTGGACAATAATTTTTTTGTAGCCAATTAGAATTTAGGTGGGAAATCAATCTAGTTCATAGGTATTACATAAAAAAATTATTGGAAGAAATTGATATAGACCCAAATTGGAAAGGAAGGAGAGAGATGGGGAATTATTTTTTTTAGTCAGGTGCAATGGTGAGGTAGACACCTAGTGATATTAAAATGCCAAAGAGAGAACACATGAAAAATTAAACTCAGGTTAAAAGATGGGGTTATGTGCACTCTGTGTTAGTATATTTCCATTGGCGTTTTTCTTCTGCATTCCTAAAGCAAATGTTAAGAATTTCCCGGATACTATAGGAAGAGTATAGAAAGAGAACAACATCAACAAAACTAGAATGTTAGCCATTCCAGTTTTTTTACAATGCAAAAACCAAAACCCCAGTTATTCAGAACCATGTCTACTCAGTAAATTCAAGAGTCATCCAATCCCATAACAGAATTAAGTAGATGAAAACCAGGCAAGCTGTATTTGAGGACCAGAAGTGGGACACATGGAACACAAGCTACAAAACCATTCTGGAAACAATTGAATTCCGAGACCCTGGCTTTAATTAGCTTGTGGGCCTGGAATCCAGGTTGGCAGATAACATGGCCTTCCAACTGGTGATAAACAAAAGCCATGCACCTTCAAGGGACCCAGGGCAACAATAGAAAATAGAGTCAGTTATGATGGAATAGGTCAAACTGCTTCATTCCACTATCTCCATTGTCACTGTAAACTGGAGACTGAAACTATCAAATATATAAGGATGGGAAAAAAAGAAGATGCATGTACATGCATGCATGCTTGCATCTCTACATGCATATGTGCAGATTGTTTTTCATGTATTATTTTAGAAATCAAAAAATTTGTTGCAGTTTAACAAGATTTTGCTAATTCTTGAAGGAATTTAAGTTTCAGAGGCTTTCTTGTCTGTAGAATTGACAAGAAACTATGGTTTTGTTAAATGTATTCACATTCTCAGCCCTTTTTTTGTCATTGGTCAAGGCCTTTGTCAGGTTGCCCTTTACACATGTGTTTATGGTTAAATTGATGAAGTTTAGAGCTCAGAGCAATTCATTGACCAGAGCTCCTTCAAGGGGGTAATTTTGTGTTGTTTTATTTTGTCTTTCTTTAAAGAGTTCCCCACACCCTTCCATCCAAATCATGATCAGATGATTTTGAAAATTATAAAATTTTTTGAAGGAAATTCTTATTTTCAATGTAAAGAATCAACAACAAACAAGTCTATTGAGTCAAACTCACAGACTTACTGAAATTAAACCTCATGGCTTTGAAATTCATCAGGCCATGAATTTTGTGTATTATTATATAATTAATATATTATATATTATGTATATAATACATATTAAAATATATATATTATAAAATATATAATATATTATGTATATATAATACATATATAAAATAGTATAATATAATACATAAATATAAAATATATAATATATATTAATAAATAATAAATTAATATATAATATAATATGTAATATACTTATGTATAATATATCATATAATATATATCACATATCATATACATATGATATATATTATATAACATATATTACATGTTATATATAATTATATATACATTATTATGTGATGTATATGCTATATTATATATTATACAATATAATAGATAATATATAAAATATATAATATAATAAAATACAAAATAATAAGATATAATAAAGCAACAACATGGATCCAGATTTAGATTCATGGTCCAGCATTAGACAAATATCAGCACAGAGGAAGCCAGAATTCAAAGGTGATTAAAGTGTTCTGTACCTTTTTCTCTATGTAAAAGAAGGTATAAGTTTGCTAAAAGGAGGGTAGGATATTTATTTTCCCTTCCTAAAATCGGTTACTTTATACATCGCTATTATAAATGCAAATGTAGACTGCAGACTGGTATATAACTCCTCAGTAGCTAAGCATAGACAATTTTTTGAATATCACTTCCACTTTTTTTGATTAATCCACTCATAGTCTATATTTTATGACCTTCTAGAAGAGATTGTGGTTTCCTCAGATACAACAATTTAAAATGTAAAATGAATTTACACTAAGCATATACATATAAATTTGACTTCTTGTCTGTGTAACTCCATATATTTTTATTCTTCTTTTGCTAATGCTTATTTCTGAGTTTACAAAAATCTTTATATGAAGTAATATTTTCTGGTTACACTCCTATCACAGATTTGAATGAGTTTATTAGTGTGTAGATGACCACTGAATTTGTGAATATATGGAATACATTCTCATATTCTGGGGAGTATTCTGAAGAATGGTCATTTCGTATGTCTTAATGCCATTTTCATTATTTCAGCAGCAGCTAGAAAGGATGAAAAGAAGGAAGGTATGTTTTATGCAAAATCCCACTGAGCCTTTTGTGAGTACAATTTAGCAATATCCTGAGTTGGAGTTTGACTGCTATCCTGTCTATATTCCCCTCAGATAACTGTATCTATTATGTGCATACATTTTACATGAATGTACTTTTTCTACTTCACCTCACACAGAAGGGTGAGCTACTTTTTGAAAGCAATTTTAATCTAATCTTTCTCAAGATATAAGGAATAAAGCATAACTTCTCAAAATCCTAGGGCTCCTTCTATGTTGACAGTTCTATCAAATTTCAGAACTGTGTATTATACAGACCCATTCTCATTGGGATTCAAATCAAAGTCTTCTAAGCCTTTGGGGTATATAAAACAGTAGTCAAAGTTCAATTTCACAGCTTTAAGCTTTTTATCTGTTTGTTTGTTTGTTTGTTTGTTTATTTATTTTCCATTGCTCTGCCTCTAGGATTTTTTTGTTCTATTTTTTCTGGCTTATATACCTCCTTTTCTTATATACCTGGCTTATATACCTGGCTTATATACCTGGCTTTTCTCCTTTTGAAACATTGTCCATAATCAATATGCAATATTGGAGGAGCTTGGGATGAGCTCTGCTTATGTAAATTCAAGAGATCCAGAGTCCATGACCAGCTAAAAAACATATAAAACACTCCTTGTAGACAGCAAAACTGAAATATTGGTATAACCTTCAACCCCGATTTTTTTTTTTTTAATTTTTCCCCTGACATTTAGTCCTCCAGAATTTTCACTTTTACTGAACGATCCTTTTGTTTAATTCTTCCTATAATAATTAGAACAACTAATCTTCATTTGCAGGATCCAGTTCTTTATTTGCAATCTCACATTGCCATTTGTGATCTCATGCTGGTCTTACTAACTTTTCATGTCAACCAGAACAATAGTCTCCAAAACCAGTGGTCAAGGACTCCTGTGGGTCTCTGAGACCTTTTCAGTGGTTCTACAAGGTTAAAATTATTTTTATAAGTGATAGGAAGTTTTCATTTGCCTTTCTCACTGTCATTCTCACTTGAGTTTGCAGTAGAGACTTCTAGAGGCTAAATAATGGTAATAATACAACACAGTAAATGCCCAAGCAGATGTGCAAATCCTATTGCTTTCTCATTAAACCAGACATTAGTAATATTCACAAAAGCAATACAAAAGTCACTCATGTCACCTTTTTCTTTGTATTGGAAAGTGTATTGGTTATAAAAATAAGTTATTTATGTTAACATTTAACAGGTTTATTATTTTTAATGAATGCATAAATAATACCATATTTTAAAAATTTCCTCAGCTTTAATTTTTTAAAATTATAAGCATCAATAGAAGCTATGTAAAAAAAGGCTGTTTGGGAGTTTTAATAGTTAAGATTTTAAAGGAGTCCTGAAAGGAAAATGAAAAACTTTGACCAAGAAATTAATTTGCCTCTAATATTACCTCTTTCCAAAATATTCCAAAATATTCAACTGATTTTATTCAACTTTTCATGTCATCACCTATTTAAAATATTGAGTGGCTTTACACTGACTACTGCATGTACTCTACAAGACTTAACCTGCAATTAAAGTTTTTAAAATTCTTTTTCTGAATCATCTTTCCTGACTGCCTATTAAGCGTACCTCAAGGCAAGGTCATGATCAAGGCCTAAACAATTCCAACAGTAAAGATGCAATGATCCCTTTTGAGATTGAGACAATGTATTACTTTCATAGCAAAGCTCAAGGTTCCAACTCTCCAAGGTTGTTGCGCCACACACCAAAAAGGATGAAGCCCAAACAAAAGGGGCCAGATAATACAACACAAGTTGGGAACACGTCATTGCTGAGGAGCTAATCCAGACTACAGCAAAATGAGTTTGTGGTCTGCAGCTCTATTTCAGGCAGCTTTAGGTGGAATCAGGAGGTGATGAGAAACTGCCTCTTGACATCTTTCTGGGAGAGATAGGGAGCCATGTGGGAGGTGGTCTCACAGCAGGTCTTCACAAGCCTCCCTTCTTTCTATGTTCTGGGAGAATCGCAAGGCATCTTATCAAAACTTAAATTAACTGTGGTTCAAAACTTTACCTGCATGGCCTGTGCGGACATGTGCAAGGTTGCCAGGACATCATGGTGAGCTGTTATCCGATACTCTCACCCAGTTTCTTCCTTTATCATCTTCATCTGTACCAAGTCGTTCTCTATTTTACATGTACAATGTGGCATCTTGCCTTTGTTCTTGCTGTTTTCCTAACAGAGCTTATCCTTTTTCCTTCTCTGAAAATTCATACGTTTTCCTGTCTCTAAAAAGTCGGTCTGATGCTACCAATTAAAAACACTTTCCTGCATGTATAATCTCCCATTTGTATCTCTCTACTATTATTTATTTCTTGCCACCTTGTAATTCATGTTACTTGTGTTTATTTTCCTATTCCTCTAATTGACTTAAGCCTTTTGTCTAAAGGGACCATGTCCAATTAACTTTTATCCCTTATAGAGGATGAGCATATTTCCTTGGTTTGCACATTTCTAAACAAATATATATTCTGTGCTTGCACTGGTAGTATTCAGAACTCAAGATAAATATAACACCCAGGAGAAATATGAATAAGTACCTGTTTTCTCACACCACAGGCAAGGAATGATTTTTTTTTTTTTTTTTTTAACTACTGGGAGGTATATTCCAGTGAGGTTTTTAGGTTTGGGAAGTTATAATTAACTATTGACTGTTCTTCTTAGGTGTATGTAATCACTAGTTGCTCCTTGAATTGTACTAGCAGATCCAGGTAGATATTATTCATCTAAACTCAGCTTGATTGATGAATTCCTAGCAACTAGAATTCTAGGAATTCCACGTTATCTTCTGAAAGATAGAAATCCACTGAGAACCAGCCAGATGAGATTTATTTTTGACTATAACTTGAGCAAGTAGAGTTCAATACATGTGAGAATTAGTCCCTAGTTCTACGGCTTCCAGATTCAGACCAGAAGATAAATCATGCTGAAAAACAAAGCAAAATTCCTGGTATTCTAATTGACTAAAGTTGTCAATCAGGTAGGTTCCACAAAGGAGATAGGATACTTCAGTACCAGCATTAGTAGGCTATCAGAAAGTTAACTTTTCCCTTCAATATAAATTGGTATTTCATTTTCATCTGGCATCACTTACGAACATAAAAGGCCTTACTTGAGACACTGCTACAGATGAGTGAGTGGTGGATTTAACAGATTGCAAACACATTACTGATTTTAAATCACAGGTGCTGGGGGCCTCAATATTCTTAAAAAACTGCTGCCCAGATTATTGGGCAGATGGTCTTCAGGGAAGTATATTGACCAAGTAAGCCTTTGTAATGTTTTAAGCTGTTTGAGCCAAGAATGCTGAAAGGGCATACTGAAGTTTAACAGCATATATATTACCAGCTAGTATTAATAGCTCTGCAGAGTCAGTATGTGATCTTTGGACACAAGCACTATAGTTTTAAGTTGCTCTATCACTTTAGTTCTATATTTCTGTTGCACTGTTGACTCTAAAAGAAAATACACAACTTTATCATGACATTCTGAGTTTCATTTGCCTGACTCTGGACTTCATATGATGTTTTAATCTTTCATTTTAGTACAATTAATATCTGATAAAATATATTATTGATTCTTATTATTAGGAAATAGAAAGGCAGATTAAAATTACAGATATTCTTTAGTTACATTTGCTATATGGAGCTTTCTATCCATTCCAGTATCTGGTCAGAGAATATAGGGATTGGAAATAATCTTGTTCTACTATGGCATGTTTTATCTTCTCTCTGTTCCCACATTTCCCCCAAACTTTAGGTTGAATTTATTACTACATAACCATGTTCTCTTCATAATCCTCCTGTGCTTTTCCTATTGGCTATGTTCTGGACTCAAGAGATTGTTTAGTGAGGAACACACAACTGCTTGGGCAGGCAGAAATCCTATTTCAGTATACTGGAGTCAAACTAATTGATAACTTACAATGGACATTGAACTATCAAGTTTATACCTTAGGCTATTGTGTTATAAGATTCTCATATTTTAAGTAGAAGTAGCCACTGCATATTGTTAATATAAAACTGTTTCATGTCATATTTTTTCTATATATTTGAATTGCTTGCTTATCCAATTAAAATAATTATTCAGGAAGAAAATGAATGAGAAAATGTTTGCAAAGCACATGTGTTTCAGATAGCAAATTTAGCCTACTAATTGAAATTTCCTGATGACAAACTAATTAGCAAGAATATTTTTCAGATTGGTTTTCAGAGCTGGGATTAATTAAGAAAAATCTATTCTAAAATTACTTTCATTGTAGTGGGCTGGACACAATAGGGTTTAATAAATGATGAATAAGTAAATGTTTTGTCTCAGGAATCTATTATTTTTTAAGTCAAGATTTGTTTCTTTCCCTTACAAATAAAACATATTCATATTACAGAAAAATTTGAAATTTAGAAAGAGAGGTAGTAAAATCTTGCCTAATTATTTAATCTGTCCACAACTAACATTAGTGTGTTGGCGTATTTTCTTCTAATCTTTGTTCATACACACTCACATCACACAACAAGTCGTTTTATGTTATGCTTTTATTTTCATTTTGCATTATTTAATATATCTTATTTAGTTAATATTTTCCAGATTGTGGCATAATCAGCAAAAACATCATTTAAATAATTGCGTATTTTTCTATGGTGTGAATATACCACAAATTCATCAACACTCTCTTATTGTTCAGAGGGTAGTGTTTAATATTCCCATTACTGAGAGACACAAAGTCAAGTCATGAGAAAAGCATTTCCCTACATTTATATTTTTATGATAATACTGCTTTTTTCCTCTTTGGATTTCTAGAAATGGAATCACCACATCAAAAAGCATGCTCACTTTTATGACTTTCTGGATTCTTTTCTTAGTTTGTTTCCTAAAATGTGTTTCTAGCTGATGCATCTACAGAAGTGGGACATTACCTTCACCACAATGTTACTGGCATTGATTATCATTTTTACATAAAACAATTTTGTTGACCATCTAACTGCCTTTTGTGAAGAGACAATGAGTCCGTTATCATATCCAGACATTTTAGTGCCCTTTCTTCATCATGGAAGTGCAGTCGTGATACCACCACACCACTGTAAGGCACAGAAATCCGTAAACTTGCAAACTATTAGTGAATGTCTACCATTCTAGGTTCCAAGCCAGATAATTGTAAGGCGGAAAACAATTTAGCTACCTTTTGCAGGTATCAATCCATAGTTCATTATTATGGTTCTAATTACAGTAATAGAGAATTTAAAAATTCAGAAACAGTAAAACAGAAACCGTAAAAGGACAAAGAAGATTAAAAAATAAAATATCCGAAGCAAAAATTCAAGCTAAGGTGCTTCCATCTTAAAACAAATGAACTTTAAAACCTCTTGTTTTCATTTTCAAGTGGTAGGAGCAGAAAGTTTCATGGCCTAAATACTAGAAAATAATAAATTTATCAGATCTAGGCTGAATGCTTATCTACTATAAATGAAATAGATGTCTTTTGACCACTAAATAGACATTACTGTGTAACAGTTATAAATATAATGATGTATTCATCAGTAACCCATGAGTCAGCACTAATCTCTTTCTTTTCTATTACCATAAGAATACCTGAATATCTGTGTTGAAAGTGTATTGATTATTCAAAGAGAGTGCAGCACAATTCGCCTGGACTGACTTAGATTGAACAAATGAAAAGTTTCAAGTTAACTACATGAACTCCTAAGCATCTTTATGGAAATAGACCATATATTTACTCAGTGTAATGTTCCATTAACAGGTTATTAACTTATATAGGGAAAACAAAATTTCTTTATAAATTATATGTGGATATATTTTTATTTATGTTTTTCAATGTTTTATATTCTTTATAAAATATTATTAACATAAAATATTTTATAAAGAGTTTCTCACTCCTGCTTCACTCTAATACTCATTCCCACAAAACAGAACAGTTTCTAAGTCTCATATTCTAGAAATATATCATGCAAATGATCAATTTTGTGAATAATCAATTTTATTTCATTGTTTATAGAAATTTGTTGTGAGCTAATCAGCTGTTGATTTATTATATTTGTT
This sequence comes from Piliocolobus tephrosceles, assembly GCF_002776525.5. Lineage (NCBI taxonomy): Eukaryota > Metazoa > Chordata > Mammalia > Primates > Cercopithecidae > Piliocolobus > Piliocolobus tephrosceles. The sequence goes on along the minus strand of NC_045438.1, from coordinate 22,245,653 downwards.
TTATTAATAATTTACCTTTGTGTTTTCAGATTCCAAGAAAACAAAAACACCTGCAGAAGGTACTGCATATATTTCTTTTTTTCTGCCTTATGTTTGATTAACCCTGAAATAGCATACCTTCTTAAAGGATTGACATAGAAGAAGGAATTATGTGTGGGATAGAGGAGAAGAAAAAATGATTGAGATTAAGGGGGAGAGAGAGAGAAAGAGAGAGCCAAATCTATTCTGACAGTACTGCTATGAGAAGTATTTGGCAGTAATAGAAGTAAATACTGCATGTATTTACCTTTCACAGTAATTGTTTCCAAAGAAATGTTTACTTGACAAGAAATTGAAAAATTTTCAGTATCGAACATTTATTTTACTAGAAAGCACACACTCAATTACTTTTTGACAGACCAGCATCAATTAGGAACTGATTTATCCCTTTCAGTCTTGAATAATTCATTTGGCAAGTATACCTGTGCCTCCTAGACTTGTTCACATGGTGTTTTTATATGTTTAAGAAACACACATCAGGTGTAAATAATTTAAAACGGTTAAACACTATAATCCTGGGTTAATTTATTGTCAAATAATGTTTGCCAATCAAATTATGGAAGCACCTAGAGTGATTAACAATACCTCATAACCTCACTGTGAAATTTCACCTCGCTGTGAAATTTAAGGAGAGAAAATTGGAAGGAGCGGTGGGAAAAATTACAGTCTAATCAATGTGTAGGGTAGTAAATTTTATCTTTAAAGTTTTAAGAGTAATGATTTTGTTTGTATTTCTTTCAGTAGAACAGCCCAAGGGAAAAAGTAAGGAAATGCATGCAGTGTATGTGTGTACATTTTTTTTTAACTACTATTATTTACCTGCTGCTGTATTTAGACCTGGAGATTTGAATCCGCCTTCCCTATGTTTTATGCATGTGAACTCTGTTGCTTTTTGTCCAACTGAAAAAAATACACAGTCTGGGGGTTATAGTGGACTGAGAAGCATAGTAATCATTTTTAGAACTCTTTCTCAAGCTCGTGCAGTCATCTAACAATACTCTTAACGAGCTTGTAATCAAAAGTAAAACTGCATTCCATTAACCCAAACTGACTTATGTTTTTATAAATTTAGTCCTAATCTGGTTAGTTCTCAGTCCTTTGAAGATTGACTAGAAGTTCTTTTCCAGGCTAGTTTTGCAACTTTTTTCCCTTCTTTCTTTTTGTAATCTGTAGCATTTTGGAATGTACATGTGATATATGACGTATTTCCCATAACATAATTTCCTCCAGCACGCACTATGAGCTCTAATTGTGTTGCTATTCAGCCTCATCCACTGTTACTTTAATACACTATTAAGGCTGTTTGCTAACAATTCGGTCAAGCTCAATATCTTAAGGTATGTCTTTCACAAATATATGTTCTCCTCTGAAGAAAATAATATATATTTAACAAAAGAAAGCAAAAAAAAAAAAAAAAAACACACACACACACAAAACCTAACCTTATTCAATTTACTATTAAAAATTAGCACATTACCAGCAATATAGAGATTTTAAGAGTCTATTAGTATCAAAAATATGTTTTAAAATACATTCCAATGGAAATATATTTATGTATGTTTTGACCCTACATAAAGTAAGGATGCTGAGACATTCAACGTCATAAAAATGCTCTAAAATGCCCTGTGGAGACACTCATGAAATTATACTTCAACTCAGCCAGGGGGAGCAATCCATCTGTGGAGATATGAGTTCTCTCAGTTCAGATTTGTGTGTGTGCAGAGCTGCTGCTGAGTACTGGTACAGCGAGACAGAAAGCACTCTGTAAACACTGCACCAGCAGGAAAATGGAGGACAACTGGAGATTCGAAAAATAGTATTAAAGTATAGATAGAGAGAGCCTTAAGGCCCTTTATTACAGTTTATATGATTTAAAAATTCCTGCAGACACTGCAGCGCCTTGGCAATCTTCAGGGCACTGATGCACTTGATAAATAAACATGCCTTCTCACGCATTCATTCACAACTCGACTGTTTCCCTCCTTGAGAAGGTCTGCAGATTGTGACTTGGGTAGCAATAAGGAGAAGAAATAGTTTTCTTCAAAACACCTATCAATTCTTTTCAAATTCACTCATTTACTATGGTTTATCATCTAGACTTGCTTTTATTATTTTTAGTGTTGTATCTTTGAATTTCTTTGATTTGGATTTTTTGCCTTGAGGGTTGCCTTATTCAATGGTACAACCCAATTTTATATTTTATTTTGCTTTTACTTTTCCAATAATCACAACTTAAAGGTTGTTCCCTTTTCAGATATTTTTAATTATGGTTAGGGGAAACAGGATGAAGAGTACAAGACCGTCCTGTACGTTTTGTAAATGTTTGTGAGCTATAATTTTTTCAAAATAAAAAGTAAAAGAGAGAGGCCTCAAAAATCAACCATAGCATGATTTTGTGGTCCCTGTAGAGTTAAAGGGTAAATCAATGTATATTTAATATGGTAATTCAATAACTGCACCATGAGCTATCCTGTATAATGAACAAATTAGCACAGCTATTTTTCAGCTTGTATAATGGCTTTCTGATAAGATTGAGGGGACTTTGTTTTAACTTTTAATCTTATGTATAGTTGGTGTTCACTTTTGATGCATATCGAAATCTGCTTCCAGTACTTTTTTGACTGTCATCACTGATTATTTGTGACTGTCATCACAAATTTCTTAGAAATGTTTTATGATTAAAGCTTCAGTTAAGCAATACCTTAAACAATGCATTCAATTGCTCTTCATTTGCCAGACAACATTTGATAATGTTCTGATTTTGTTTAATTTTAGCTAAATCGTCATAACTTCTTCCTTTTGACCTGCAACACTTGGTCAAGCCATTTGTTTCATTTTTTTGTTTTACTGCTTAAAGCCTGCCTTAAATGAGGATAAGTTGCTCATTATACCATACTGGTTTAATTACAAGCCTGACTAACAGAATTGTATACCTGAGAAACTGATGTGGTGACCACAGCATTCTATGACACTCTATATTTTTAAAATATAGTTTGTAGAATTCTTTCAGCATGCGCATATTATAGTTTTCAAAATCTATTCATTAAATAAAACTTTAAGAATCTTTCCATTCTTTTTCTTTAAAATATCAGATAAAAATGTGTGTATGTTAAAGTATTTCTTGAAAATCTTCTTTTAAATTAATTTGACAAGGTTGTCAAGGCAAAATAAATAAGAATAGAAATGTAGATGATAGCACTTCATATAAAATCAGTGCTTGCAATTCTTATAAAATTAGTGCTTATTATAATGTAAATGTCAGCTTAATCTTGAGAACAAAATAATGCTTTGTCTCATACAATATTGACAAAAGTAGATTCCTGAAAAGAAACGCTATATAAAGAGGACTCCAAAAGGAGCATTTGTTCTAAAAGCAAGGCAAATGTTTTACCCTGAAACTTCTTTTTCTATTTTAGTGTCTTAAATATATCTCACAAAGCCTTTGTCTTAGTTTAACAGCTATTTCTTCCATGTAAGAAGATTCTTAGAAGAGTCAGTCCACATGAAATGCTCTAATCTTCAACGTTCTGAGAATTACTTTAAAATAACTTCAATAAGGTGGGGTACTGTGGCTTATGCCTGTAAACCTGGCATTTTGAGAGGCTGAGGTGGGTGAATCTCTTAAGTCCAGAAATTTGAGACCAGCCTGACCAACATGGTGAGACTTTGTCTCCACACACACACATGCACGCACATACACAACAGATCTGGCTACACATGGTGTGTGCCTGTAGACCCAGCTATCTGGGAGGCTGAGATTGGTGGATCAATTAAGCCCAGGAAGTGGAGGCTGCAGTGAACTTGAATTGTAACACTGCGCTACATACAACCTGGCAATAGAACGAGACCCTATCTCAAAAAACTAAGCCATTTCTTAAAAAGCTGTAGTAATTGTCTTTTGTACTTACTATTTTGACTCAAATTTATTTCATATTGATCTAATATAACAGCAAATTTCATTTTTTTACCCTTTTTGGATTCTATTTTATTTTTCTGGTTTATCATCTGTAAAAAATTCAAATTCCTCTAATATTCAGAATATTTTGATGCTGCCCCATAAAGAAACTCCCAAGATAAATGGAAGAAATGATTATTTTAAGTATACAATCTTAGTCTTTTTATGTAAGCTATTATTAGTTGCTGCAATCTGGCATCAGCACATGCATGTTTCTTTGTGTTCAAATAATTAAGTTGGGATTCATAAACTTTAGAATAATAATAATAACAATAATAATGTATTTCAGAACAGGAAAAGAAAGAAAAACATGTGGAACCAGGTAACTTTTTAAATTCCTCTGTTCTCACAATTTCATAATATTATTTGATTTGCAATTGAATACTGAATTGCAAGTGAATGACATAAAATGTTGATTTTTTTTCTTTCCTTTTTGATACAGCAAAGTCACCAAAGAAAGAACATTCAGGTGAGTAAGACCACTGTTGCTGGACCCAAATACTGATGTCCAGTGTTTATTAATGCTGTAGCCTCAAACAGGTGGTAAGACAGTGGCAGTAAAAGGCAGGGAATGCTTCCATCTCACAGTATTTTTTTCCAAGTTCTTGACATGGACATAACATCAATGCAGCTTTAGAAAATGAAAGCCAAATAAATGTTACACCCTTGCTCCTCAATATGTGTTCTGTGAACTAGCAGCATCAGGATCACCCAAGAGGTTACTAGAAATGCAGAATTTTTGGCCCCATTCAAGACCTACTGAATCAGAGTCTGCAACTTCACAAGATCCTCAGTGAGTTCATCTGTGCAGTATTTGTGAAGTGTACTGTTTCACAGTTTAGTGTAAAAGCAAAACAAAACAAGAACAAAACACTTTCTGTAAATGCATTATACATTGCTTTGTTTTTATAATGTGGAATAATCACTTCCAGCATATATTATCTCCCTATTCATAATCTTAATAACATTTCCTGAATGTTCAAGGGAGTTGCAGTGAGAGTAAAAGTAGATTTTGCCCTAAATATATTTACATTCTGATAAGAAAAAAAAAATGATTGAGAGTCAAACAACCAGACAAATAAACCTATCAAAAAAAAAAAAAAAACCCTAAAAGTGCAGTCGTTATGGATACCAAATTATTGTTTTGAAGTTTTCTAGCGTTTAACCTGCCCAATTAATCATTTCAAATAAAAATTTCTGAAACCATTTATATTTCCCTCATTTAAAACTATCACCTCTTGATTTTGCCTGGCTAACTCCTACTGAAGGAGCTTCACTGAGTTATTTAGTGTTGTGTGTGTGTGTGTGTGTATAGGTGATCATAACCTCATGTAATACCCATCAGTCATCCTTCCCATTTCATTTTATTTAAATGGAAGTAGCATCTGATCAATCTTATTTAAATAACCATGAAAAAGGCTCAATTGTAGTCCCATCCTGCCACAAACCATGGAAAACTACAGGTTCGAATCCACATTTATTATTCATTTTTAAAGATTATAAAACATCCTGAGACAACCCAAATCTGTTGTGTCTGTCCAATTACCTCCCATAGCATCATTTTCTTACTTTTATAATATTCCATATGCTGTTAAAATCATTATCTTTTCCCTTTTCCACCTTATATAGTCAGAAATAAGAAGAAGCCGACTGTTTTTTCTCTTTATTCCCAGAGCACCTATTGTAGTGCCAGGACACACTGGGCACTAGATGATGGCTTATTGGGTGAAGGAAGAAACACCAAATAGAATAATTACATTTTTATAAATTTTAAAAAATGAAACCTTTAAAATAATTTACAAGATAGAATAATTGCACATTTCAGCATTTCACATTTTCACAGTATTTGACCTTTGGGAAGAAATGTTTTGTCTTCTTTCCAGAGAACACCCTATTGGTTCAGAGTTGCATTTCCTCAAGCATAACACATCTTCTCACTTATGTATGTAATAAGAAACCTAAGGTAGTGCATGCATTATAGAAAGATGGAGAGATATACAGAATGACTATTGGTGTAGCCAATTTTAAAAGTTTTAATAGTTAAATATTACTGTCTAATATTGAACCTGACAAAATAAGATAAATTGCTTGAAATTATTATATATTTATTTTGGTGTGTGATTACAATGAAGCAACTTAGCAGTAATTAGCTGTAGTTCAAAAATTAAAACCTTCAATTTGAATAATTTATCAAGTGAACTCATTCTTTTCACACTATTTTATAGACTTTGAGGAAAATGCATTTGCCTGTATATAAAAAAAATGAGATCTTTGAATAATTAAAAACGGAGAGCAAGATGAATGAGTTTTGAATGAACATTCTGTGTTGGGAGAAGTTGTATGAATAACAAACAATTAAATTCTATAATTCTTGGAATATATTTGGATTATATCAAAAAAATTGCACAGTATTTTATTTTCTGTTTTTCAGATCTTATTTTTGTTTAGCTTCCAATATTATACACACAATCTTTAAACAATTAAAATAACCTTAAAATTATTTTGGAAAGAGATAAGCAGACTTATTATTACTGTTGACCTTATTATTTCTTGTCATTAACAGTTCCAAGTGAAAAACAAGTAAAAGCAAGTATGTTGAACAAAATTTTTAAAGAAGAGCATATTTTAGCAGCTTACTCATTTGAGTTTTCTGCTATAGACTATGCTAGTGCTAATTTTGAGAATGGCTTACCAGCTTTTTGGTGTGATTATTTGTTGTGTTGAATATGCAAAATTACTTATCCCTGCCTTTTCTGTGAATTCATTCTTATTAAAATTTATCTATAGAGCTTTCATTTGTTAATTTGGCCACATCATGACACCTTTACGAAGTGTTATATTTTTATTTCTCATTTTGCAGTATAATAAGTGAATTCTTCAGTACACATCACACTGAATTATCCTAATGATTAATCAGTTGATCAAACCAGTAGGCAACCTAATTTGTCTACCATGAATATCCCATCTCTAACGAAAGGTAGCCCCTCAACATTTTCCTAACCATTGCTCTTGGAATGTCACAATTCCCTTTTAAGCTTTCTATTCTTGGATTGTGAAGTATTAACTCTTAACCATAACATACCCTGGCATTTACAGCAATGGTAGCTTTGACAATATGCTTAGGGAAAAATACTGAGAAACTGTTGATATTTCTTAGTTTGATGAAGTACCTGACTGTTATTAATAAAAGTTATTTTAAGCAAAATGGAAAATATTTTGTTTTAGGAAGAAATATATAAGCTTTGTATATAGGATTTCGGTCAGTCCTCAGTTCTATACATGACATCAATGTGCTTATATATATTTTTGAGAGGTTTGGGGTAAACAAGTACTGGTAATGCTACTAATAGATAAAACAAATGCATATTTTATTTAGTGCTGAGGGGTTTTTGTTTGGTTTTTAAATTTTGTTGTTGTTTTTGTTTTTGTTTTTTTGATGGAGTCTTGCTCTGTCACCAGGCTGGAGTGCAGTGGCATGATCTTGGCTCACTGCAACCTCCGCCTCCTGGGTTCAAGCAATTCTCCTGCCTCAGCCTCCCAAGTAGTTTTTGAGACATATTATATCAGTAGATACATCAGATAACAATTGAAAAATATATTGAGTAGCTTGGTAGGAATGTCTTCTTTTAAAAATTTACAGTTGGAAGTATACACATCGATATTGAGAACTTTGCAAGAGGGGTTTAACATGAATCTAAAATTCCATTTATATTTCCATGAAAAATTTTAGTTAAATGTGCAGCTGATTGGAACTCTGTATTATGGAGTCTTTACTATGCTGATACTTAGTCTGTAGAAATGCATAATCAAGAAAATATATCAAACAAATCTGATAATTTTGTAGCACTGGCAGAGAGCTTTAGATTGAAGATTGCTCTGAAGATGAACATCTTCTTCCTAGAAAAATGTGACATACAGATAAAAATATTCATTTGCAATAAAAAAAATCTGTAAGTTCTGCTATCTATGAAACATACTATCCAATCAGGTTTTGAAGAGATCAGCAATTTTGCAGAAAATTAGCAAATTAGCTTGCCAAATCATCTCAAACCCAATATAAGTTTCATAAGAGTTAATATTCTACTCCCTATACAGTTGAGAGATTTGCACTTGACACGGACATTATCCTTCAACACAAAAATTAATTAGACATAATTCACAAACTGCTTAAATTACTTGGTAACAAGGTGACCAGCCATTTTCCCAACTAAAAATGGATTTTGGCATTGAAGTCATACAGCAGGAGAATTTTTATTCAGCTGCTATAAAGGCTACTTATAAAGTTAATGCCTAAAACAATAATTACGTATCATTACAGATACTCTTGAAAAGCCTTTGAATCATACATGTAGTATGGTGCACATAGTTTTCTGTATATAACCTGCACATTTGGGATATGATTTTACAGTCTGTTAAGTTGTGAGAGCAAGTGAAAGTGATAGAGATAGATTATTTAACATAAATTATGTATTTATGTGATGCAATTCCATAGTATTGAATTTAAAGGGATAGATGAGATTGACAGGGTTAAAGTCAGTCAAAGAAAAAGTAAAAGGGGATTTGTCATTAAGACTGGATTAAAGGAAATAACTGGAAGGTGGATTGAGTTTGTGGTATGGGATTGTTTACTCTAGGTCTGGAGGAAACACCTGAAATCACTGTGGGAAAAATACTGGAGGACATGGACAAGCTTGGGTGGTACATCAAATTCGGACTAGAGCGTATATTAGTCCATTTTCACGCTGCTGATAAAGACATATCCCATACAGGGCAATTTACCAAAGAAAGAGGTTTAATGAACTGACAGCCCCACATGGCCGGGGAGGCCTCACAATAATAATGGAAGACAAGGAGGTTCAAGTCACATCTTACATGGATGGTTGCAGGCAAAAAGAGAGCTTGTGTGGGGAAACTCCCGTTTTTAAAACCATCAGCTCTTGTGAGACTTGTTCACTATCACAAGAACAGCATGGGAAAGTCTTGCCGCCATGATTCAATTACCTCCCACCGGGTCCCTTCCACAACATGTGGGACTTGAAGATGAGATTTAGGTGGGGATACAGCCAAACCATATCATAGAGTCTCATGGTAACATGAGCTTCAAGAAAATGAAAACCTTTCAGATTACTGGTGTGACGCTAAACAAGAGCACTTCATGTTTCCACATCAAAAGTTATGTGTTAGGGTGTGGTTTGGATGAAGAAAGGGTACCTTGGACTAGGCAGGGATGCTGAACCTAGCCTGACAATTTCTGCAAGTCAGCAAAGACTCCTTTATTTATCATAGTGTAAGCAAAAATACCTCAACACACCGAACTGCCCTGCCTGCATTCCCCTTCATGTGCCTCTCCACACGTTGGATAGCAACACAGAGGCTGACAATAAAATCAGTAATTTCCAAGCAGGAAGAGGACCCAACAAGTAGATGTGTAGACTGTAGAGCACTTCATGGCTTTAACACTGTATATATGGTGAATCTTCAAGAAGAAATATAGTAGACATTGTTTGCCAAATATATGTGACCACATCACCCCTTTCTCTTTCAATGACCACATCAAGGATCACTATTTTTCAGGACCTTGGGTAGCACTGTCCCAGGTCACTTTATTCCACCTCAAGGACCTTGGGACTGGGATGATGTATTCCATATGCATGGTCAGCCAGTCAGTGGTCAGTTTGAATTTTGAGAAAAATAACCGCCAAAGCCCAGGATAAGGCCAAATTATAGTCATTTTTAACTCTGGATCTAATAATTGGGCATTTTTCACCCCTTGATTTTATCATTGCACAGATTGGGTGTTATGTTCAGCCACCAGGCCTGACTATGTTTATCTCCTTACCCACACTTCAGTGTCTAAACGTGTGAGTCAGATATCTATCATCAAACCTACTAATGTAAGGATAATTTAGGAGATGTCTGTATGCAGAATTTAAAAGTAAAGTCCCATTGAATTTATTCAGTTATATATATTAGAATAATATTTGGAGACAATTGCTCTTAATAAAATTGCATGTTTTTTTGACTCAGTTTAAGTACTCTAGCATGGGAATGGCAAAAGTATATGGGAAGATCTATAGGCCTGAAACATAATGTTTGATATAAAATGAATTGTCTCTAGATCACATGCTGCATGCCAAGTATAATCTTGGTTGATCTATGATCTTAGTCAGTTAGAACAGTCTTCGTGTACTGTATTGTCCCAGAATAATTATTACCTGCACCTCTTTTCACTTGCTCAGCTTTGTATAATATATTATATAATTACTAATAGTATCACAGCTAGTGCTGCCAGAATATATTCAAAACATCACTCATACAGCACTAGAGTGATGATTTTATGAGGTTTAAGTACCAGGAAAGGTAAGATGTGAGAGACCTGGGGCTGCCTTAGGTGGTAGGGTAAGGCGTGCTTCTTATTTGAAACTATGTATAAAGATGAGGTTGGTGTTCCGAGTGCCAGCCCCAAGCTGAAAAATGCCTTGGTTCAGAGTCAAAGAATGTTCATCGAGATTGACACAAAGAGATCCAAGCTAGATTGATGAGTACTGACAAAAGTAAAATCTAAGTTCAATTAAGAACGGAAGAGATAGGGGAGAAAGGGACAGGATTTCAAATGGGAAACCAGAAATAAATTTTAGTATTATAAAAGTGACATAATGAACACAGCAACATGGCACTATAAAGCATGGCTATTGAGATCAGGACTCTGTATCCTAAGTATTAGTTATAAAGCAGTCCCAGGATATTGTATTATAAAGGGTAGAATGGTATTGGTGTAGATATACATTTTCCAATAGGACAGAAAAAAAGAGACCTAAAATACATCATGCTTGAGTAAAAATCTGACATAAGAAAGAGCAGCCATTTCAGAGAGCCAGAGAGTGGATATATTATTTTTAAATGTTGCTGATATAGCTCATATTCAATACAAAAATATAATTTATTCTTATTTCATACAGTTCTAAAATATCAGTTCCAAATGGTTCAAGAACTTAAATACTAAAGGCAAAACATGGCATTATAGTTTTTTTAACGGTAGGAAAATATATAGTTTCTTGAAATATGGGAGGATTTGAAAAACTAGATGTTCAAAATTCTAGTCATACATTTAATAGCTGACATTTTATTGTATTAGAATTATGAACTTCAATTTATCAATAAATGCCATAAGGAAAGATAACAGACAAGCCACTAACTTGTAAAAGACACTTGTAACATATTTAAATAGCAAGAGATTAATAGCAAAAATAGATGAACAACTCCAAAAATTTTTTTTTTTTTTTTTTTTGAGACAGAGTCTCGCTCTGTCGCCCAGGCTGGAGTGCAGTGGCCGGATCACAGCTCACTGCAAGCTCCGCCTCCCGGGTTTACGCCATTCTCCTGCCTCAGCCTCCTGAGTAGCTGGGACTACAGGCGCCCGCCACCTCGCCCGGCTAGTTTTTTGTATGTTTTAGTAGAGACGGGGTTTCACCGTGTTAGCCAGGATGGTCTCGATCTCCTGACCTCGTGATCCGCCCGTCTCGGCCTCCCAAAGTGCTGGGATTACAGGCTTGAGCCACCGCGCCCGGCCTCCAAAAATTTTTAAAAAGACAAAGACCTTGATAGACGATGGGCAGGAAAAAAAATGGCCACTAGATATAAAACTGCATTAAAAAAAAGAAAATGCAAATGATCTATAAACATATCAAAAGATGTTCAACCTCTAAATACTAATGGAATTGTACTTAAAAGTACAAGATAGTATTTTACATGAGAATAAATTTTCAAAATTAGGGAATAGGCTTATTCTGATGATGGTAGTGATATGGAGCAGAAGAAACTTGCACATATGCTGCTGACATGAATGCAGAATTTGGGGAGAAAACTGTGTCATTTATCTAGGGTACATGTCTAGCAAGTTTGCTTCTATGAAAATTATTGCCAATGTGCAAAAGGAGACACATGTGCAAAAGGAGACCCATGTGTGGGAATGTTCATAGCACAATTATTTAGAAAACATAAAACTGGAAATGACTTAGTGTCCATTGGCAGGAGAATAAATCTGTAGTTTGTAGGCCAAACATTGGAATGCTAGACAGCAGTTAAAATTAATCAACTACAGCTACTCATATCAACATAGTAACATCTCAGAAAATCACACAAATTAAATAATACAGTTTAATTTATATAATGTTATCTCACTAAATATTATAATTTAATTTATATAAAATTATCTTACCTTTATTTAGAGACAAATATATGTAATAAAAACCCATATAGAAAAATAAGGAAATAATTATTACAAAATATAGGACAACTGTAACTTTGAGATAGAGAGAGAAAGTTGCAGTGCTAGTAGGACAAGTAAGAGGTTTCAAAGGCCTTGACGCTATTCTATGACTTAGGTGTGCAGGAGGTTCAAAGGGGAACATTCTTTATTGCTGTTCATTAGAATGTGCACAAATGTTATATGCCTTCTATTTATATATATTTCATAATAAGACAGGTTTAAAAAATAGAGAGTGAGAGGATAGAAGTAGTGACATTGAGTGCAGCAGCTCTGTGCAGAGAGATGAGGTTGCTGAAAATGTCATATAGAATTGAAGGATGTGGTTGTCTGTGGCTCTAAAGAGTGACATGAGACATTGTGAAAGAATTAGTGAAGGAGAAAACTGATGAGGGAGCTGATCGAAGCAATATTGGCAAGAACAAAGGCCTTGACTTGGCAAAAGGAGATGGAATCCAGAAAAAAATATGGAAGGATTGGTGCTCTAAAGGGGCAGGAACTGATCACCTTTTGGAACTGGAAAGAAAAATGTATGAGTATGTGCTGGTGAGGTAGTGAAACAGTGATGGAGTTTAGTCTGCCCCTATTTTCTCTATGAATTTCTCAACAGCAGCTTACTTCTATGTTGTAGGATGCTTATGGAGGGAAAAGAATAATTGAAACATTTGTTAAGAGTGTGAGAAAGCAAGTTTATTGGGTCTGTGGTAATATTGCTGGCCAGTGCTAAGTGATCTCATAAATGTGATCCACATTTGAAGTGTGGTCTGCTGCAGAGTGGGGGTCTTCCTTCAGCTTCGATGACTGCTCAGGTATATTTGGTGTTTTGGCAGACATAGTGGGTTGATTTGTGCCTCCCACCAAAAGATGTGTTGAAACTCTACCCTGGTGAATGTGACCTGACTTTGAAATAGAGTCTTCACAGATGTACTCAAGTTAAGATGAGGTCATGCTGGATTAGGGTGGGCCCCCAATCTGATGCCTGGTATCCTTATAAGAAGAGGAAATTTGGGACACACAGAGGCGTATAGAAGACTGCCACATGAACATAAAAGTAGAAATTGCAGTGATGCAGCTTCAAGCCAAGGAATGCCAAGGGTTCCTGGCAACCAGCAGACTCTAGGAGGAGGCAAGGAAGGATTCTTCCCAAGATCTTTTAGAGGGAGCTTTCTAGGGTCCTGCCAACACCTGAATTTTGGACTTCTAGCCTCTAAAACTGTGGAAAAATACATTTGTTTTGTATTTATCTACCCAACAGTTTTAAGGCAGTCCTAGGAAATTAATACAGCAGATGAATACAACAACAGAAAATACGTGAGCGATTTAACTATGGCTCATTTATGCATAAGCTTGGTAAGAAGTAAAGTGAGGATATGAGGAAAATCTTGAAAAATGAGAAAGTGGCAAGAACAAGGAATGAAAGTATTAATGGGATCAGATACTGTATAATGGAAGTTCTTGAGCAAGTGAGCTCAAGAAAAAAGAAAAAAATGGTGCCAAAGAACAGAATTTTTAAACTCAAAGTTCTGGCAGTAAAGGAAAATTCTGAGAGTACTAATACAGTTGGAAATTACCAGAGAAGTGGGGTTTCTAGTTTTCTGAATTGAGGAGGCCAAGGAGGTTAGAGATCATGTAGTTGTATGAATTATGTATAACAGTGATCCCCAACCCTGGCAAAATGTTAGAGTATGTTGGAAATCTTAAAAATATACTCAGGGCTCACACCAGACTCATTAACTGAGAATCTCAAAGCTCTGTTACCCACCCCAGATATCTGAAACTCACAGGCTTAGGAAAATCTCCCCAGTTTATTCTAAGGTACAGACAGGGTTAAGAATGATTCTTAATAATATTCATAGTAGTAGTAGAGAAGATGGTAACTATGTGCAAAAATAATCATTGAATGTCAGGATAGGCCACAAGACTGGTTGATGACAACAATGAAGAGAAGTAGAGACTGGTGCAACCTGATAGCATGTGCCTCAAAAGAACTGGGGTTTGGAGGAAGCAAGGAGATAATTATGAAGAGTAATGAGAAACAAAGAGGATATAAATAGGCATTACTTCTATATACCTTGGTATGTGGAAGATGGAAAAACAAACATTCCCCATTTTAGCAGACTACCGTTAGGAGGGGATACAGTGGCCTTAGTGAGCTAGGATTTGGTTAAAGGAAGAAAGTAAAATGAACATTCTGAGAAGAGGCTGAAGATACAGGAGTGAGGCTGCTGATGGACAGAGGACACAGAGGAAGGGCTTTGGAAGTAGGTCAGCTTCTAGGAGAAAAACAGAGTCAAATGGACTCTGTTTTCTGCTAGAAGGCTGAAACTCATAATAGTAACTAAGATAAGTAATGAGGGGGCTCACAGTAGGATTAGTCTTGACTGATTCATAGGGGAAATTTGGTAGTTTCCAAAGTGTGGTCCAAATCAGGAGCCTAAGCGTCCCCTGGGAACTGGTTAGAAATGCATGTTCTCAGAATGTGCCTCCGACATGTTGAATCAGACCTTTTGCGCTCAGCATCTGTTTCAATAGCCCTCCAGCGTGAACCTGATGCATGCTTAAGTTTAAGAACCATTGATCTAAAGTCTTTACCTGGAAGGTATAAAACAGCTAGGGGTCTGTTCAGTCTTGAAGCTCAGGGTATTGAGATAGCTTGAAGAAGAGGTTATTTATGTCACTTCTTGCCTGAGTTTAAATTGTGACTCTTGGGGCATTTATCATTGTGAAATTAAAACCTGAAAGTGACATGAAGATCTCCTTCTGATGTCCGATGTCTCTCAAAAGCCAGGGTTTTGTGGCACAGAGAGGATGAGGGGTATAAAGTCTCGCCTTGTTTGATTTGGTGGTTCTCACAGAGTCGGTGCTGAGTATATATGGGTGAAGGCTGATACATATAAATACCAATAAGAATAAAAATAAGAATATATATGACCAAGGAGAATAACCTCAACTAATCAAAAGTTTATAAAATGAGTAAATAAGACTTTGTGAAAATTCATGAGCTTATTATTATTATTATTATTTTATTTTGCTGTGGACTAGAGAAAACTCTGACTTTAACTAGCTTTGATTTGTGGTCCAATATTCTGTCCTAGCACCAACATTTCAGATTATGACTTCAGGGCAGCTCTCATGTCTTCCACTCTTAGTATTTAGAGAAACCAAAAGAGCATTTTTTTTCTTATTTTTATTCTTTGTCTCTCTTGAAGAAATATTCAAATGAAATTTTCTATAATATTATAGCTATTATTTTACAATGTAAAACTAATTCATTAAGGTCAAATATTGTTTGCTTGCAATCAGTGTTAAACAACTTTTAATTAAAAGCAGACTCAATCATAATTAAAAGCTAAACAAAGAAGCCCTTTTAAATGCTCTTCCCTATAATTCATATGTAACTTAAAATTTGTAGACTACGGCCAGGCGTGGTGGCTCATGCCTGTAATCCCAGCTCTTTGGGAGGCCGAGGCAGGCAGATCACCTGAGGTCAGGAGTTCGAGACCAGCCTGGCCAACACGGTGAAACCCCGTCTCTACTAAAAATACAATAATTAGCCGGGCATGGTGGCGGACGGTTGTAGTCCCAGCTACTGGGGAGGCTAGGGCAGGGGAATTGCTTGAACCTGGGAGGGAGAGGTTTCAATGAGTCAGAATCACGCCACTGCACTCCAGCCTGGGCAACAAGAGTGAATCTCCATTAAAAAAAAAAAAAAAAGGGTAGACTAATAAATTAGTGTCCCATTGTATTGAATGTGGCCTTAATTTTAAGAACCATTGATCTAAAGTCTATGGAATAGGCCACCTTCTTTTATGGTCACTACCTACATTTTTAAGATAATAGAGTTGCACCTTGGAAGAGAATTTCTTTATTGCTATTTAAGGAAGTTTATTAATTGATAAAAACATATAAGCACTTTGTATTTTGGCCTTCTCTACAGCTTGCTTTGCTGTCGTGTGCAACAGCAAATACAAAAGATACATTTTATCTTTAGTTTTATTCTCAATAGTATAAGATATGAATTTGGCATTACTAATATCCACTTCTCATTCCTTTAATATCTGAACTTGCAGAAACTGAACGAGTCAAAGAGGAGGTTGGTGCTGTTTCAAGTAAAAAAGGTAAATGCAGCTTAAAGATAAAGATGTCATGACTATAACTTATTTCTGCTAAGGTTTCTAGCAATGTGTTGTTTTGTGCTTAGAGAAGAGCTCTATTTATTGATTTTACTAGTTTGTTGATATACAAACAAACCTATTTTGCACAAGATTTTATCGTTACTGTTCTAAAGCAAAAACGTGTTGTTCCTTTAGGACCATAAATTAAAGCTAGTTATGCTAGTCAAATTGCAAGTTCATTTTGAAAAATTATAGAAATGTAACTGTTTAAACTCCATGGGATCCGCATCATCTGGAGAGCATTCGAGTGCAATATACTGCCTTAAGAGATTAGAAATCGAATAAATGAAACTTTAACTAAAAGTACTCACATGAACAAAATTCACTTTGTTCAAGAATGGTATAAAAATATGAAATGTATTATGTGAGATGCTGACTTGGAGACATTTCGCTTTAAGAAATACTTTGGGAAGTCTGAAATGAAATCAGTAATGTAGCCAATGTCTTTGGAAGTATAGCAAGAGACAATTTAATAAGCCTGTCCTCAAAATACACTTATGCATACACACACACAAACCTACACACATACCCTGACACACACACCCCACTAAAACCACGTAACATGTTCTCCTAAAAGACTGTTTTATCGCACATGCTTTATAAAGAAACATATAACAGGATTGTAGGGAACTATAAAATATATATGGCACATATTCACACACTCAATCCCAAACAATGTATACATGAATATAGGAATGTAACTTAATATCTAATATTAAATTTGTTTATTGATAAATACAATATAAATTAATGTTATTATATAAATTAATTTATTGATTTTTTATATATACATATATCTCTATGGGAAAGCAACAAAGATTATATAGTGAATTCTTTAAGAAAAATATGAACTGTATTTGAAGGTAATAATTAGAGGTAATTAAGTTATTGATATTAATAGATGCTCTCTTTCAAATACAACTCTATTGTTCTGAATTTACAGTAGAGATAAAATTTGTTTCCTAGTCATCTCTTTTTCTTATAATCTAATATTTGTGATGTCCAATTTTAACTAGGTGATCATGATACATCTTTCATCGACATCATTTGTACTATAAATGGCAGAGTAATTTATTTATCAGAAGTTCTTATTATGTGGTGTCATATTCTGGAATCGACGTTGCTCATTGGTATTAGGTGAAATGTGGGTTAAACTTGTTTGCTTCAAGAAGAGTAACTGTAGTAACAAGAAAAAACTGAGTCTTAATATAGAGTCAGAGAAAATCACTAACCTAGACATAGATGCAGAGTTCATGGGCCCAGTAAGTGGACTTAAGGCCACGACACTGATTTATGTTGAAAGAAGAACAGAAGTGTGGCCAACTTATGTTCAAAATTTAGACAAGGCTAAAAGCAACAAATGTCCAAACAGCAGAAGATAGGTTTCTTTTGTAGTAAGATTTTATTTTTATTTTATTATTAGTATTTTTTTTTTTTTTATTTTTTGAGACAGAGTCTTGCTCTGTCACCAGGCTGGAGTGCAGTGGCTCACTGCAAACTCTGCCTCCCAGGTTCAAGCAATTCTCCTGCCTCAGCCTCCTGAGTAGCTAGGATCACAGGCACGCACCATCACGCCCAGCTAATATTTGTATTTTTAGTAGAGACAGAGTTTCACCATGTTGGCCAGGGTGATCTCAATCTCTTAACATTGTAATCTGCTCGCCTCAGCCTCTCAAAGTGTTGGAATTACAGGAGTGAGCCACCATGCCCAGCTGGAATTAGATTTTATATTCAGAGCTTTAGTGAATCCATGTCGTGGAAGACAGTTTGGAGACATAGTTACGAAGCAAAGATTGAACTCCTAGTAGCTGATCTGTAGACTCTACGCTCTGGAGCCTGGATATTGTTAGAAGAAAACCCTTGGCCAAATTATATTTAACAGTGTTTAATTGAGCAAAAAATGGTTCATGAATTGGGCAGCTTCCTGAGCTAGAGTAGGCTCAGAGAAACTTCAGCATAGCCCCATCGTGGAAGGATTTATGCACAGAAAAAGGAACATAACATACAGAAAAAGAAAGTGAGATACAGAAACAGCTAGATTGGTTACAGCTTGACGTTTGCTTTTTTTGGACACAGTTTGAACAACTGGTCCCCTTTGGTTGGCCAAAACTTGGTGATTAGCACAAGAGTAGATTACAGCCTGTTTCTACCTCCATTTGGGTTCACTATGTACAGAGAAACCTCTAGGTCAAACGCAAAATAAGGAGGCAACTTCATACTAGGCTTGATTGAACAGTATTTAGGGTAGAAATACAAGCTCACATAGTATGGGCTTCAATCAGGACAAATTGGAGTTAGCAGAGAGACAGAACTGAAATTGAACCATCAATTAGTGAACTCACCAAGAGTCCTCAACCGAAAGTGCTCACTGAATTTATAGAGTATGGCCAAACATTTTGGTTGGGGTTAAGTAGACTTGCTTGTCAGGCTTGGAGGGAAGTGAAAGAAAATAAATTATCTATCTATTCACACACATTGTTAACATCAACTACTTTGCTTCTAGTTGATCATAGATATTATACCCCAATTCTCAATTTAAATATAATTCTACATACTGAGTTTATTTTCAACCACAGAATGAACAGAAGTAAATGTTCTTTTCAAAGTGACATAACTGTTTTAAAACTCATGAAGGATTTTACCAATTTGACAAATAACAAACAAAAATCAAAGGAGACTTTTCTCATTTGTCAAGTAACTTGTTCATCTCCTACCTCTCACCAACAATCGTCTGTGCATGAAAAAATATATTGTTTTCATCACATATTTACTACCCAGTCCCCAAATTCTACAATACTTAGCATACTTTACAGCTTGTCCACCTCTAGCCTTTCACATGTAAGTAGAAAAAGAAAGTAATTTTTTTTTGGTTTTTAAGGTATTAAAAAATTGTTCTAAATCGAGGCTTTACTCATTTTGTAAGTGTTTTAAAGTTCTTGAAGATGAAGAATAATATTTTAAGGTGTTAACTGTAATATGTCTATTTATATGTAGCATAAATTGTCTTATCTGAAGCCTACTTTTAAGTCATATTTTATTTGGAGATATATTGTATTTTATCATTAATATAATATCAGTTTGCTAATTTATTTTGATTTTCACCTTGCAGTTTTCTAATCATTTTCATATTTACTCACCATATATTTATGGGTTATATATTATATGAAAAATCAAGAAAAATTTTAAATGTTAATATTGTTCTTGAGTTATTTAAAATACTAAAAATATGTGAATCTTTATTAAGTCACTAAGTTGGCCTGAAGTTTTACCATCAATGAAAGTTTTTTGTATTACCATATTTCAAGGTTGAAAGCCATCAGGCTAGAGATATAAATACAGGTGAAGTTCTACCCGAAGTTTAAAAATTAATTTTACCTGGGGAATAAACAATGTTTAGGGCATAAGATGACTTTAGAGTTAAGCCCTAAATAAGAGATGGGGTTTTGCTATGTAAATGAGTTAGAAAAAAAGTGTCCTGGGCATAGATTTCAGAGCAAGGCAAAGTGATACAAATTTGTAGTATGCATATGAGGAACAGCAGTAATCTCAAGACCATTGTAGGAATTAATATAACCTGGGCTAAGAATACAGTAAAAGGGCCTTATTTTAAAATTGGACTTGATTCCATGGGCAATTAGGGAGGTGGTGAAAAAATTGTAAGTATATAAATAACACTCAAACATATGCTTTAGGAAGAGTAACTCATAAAGGAAAATATTGAAATAGGCAGATTAGGAAGATTCTCAACAATGTAGTGACGTGTATTAGGACCTGGACTAGGGCATTAGTTATGAGATTGGAAGGGAGAGAAATTACGTTAGCACTAATAAAGAAGTAGATTCAGTGGAATTTCATAACTGATGATAAGCTTTGGGAGGGAAGAAAATAAAAATAATTTAATGACAATAGCGTTCTTCAGACTGGCTGCTAGAAGAATATTGTTAATATTCTTAATAACAGTGAAAAAGAAAAGCGAAATAATTTGGAGAGGAAAGACAAGATTAATTTTAGATAAATTTAAGTCAAAGTGCTAGTAGCACATGAAGGTAGCATCACATAGGTAGTTCTGGAAGTAAAACTCGAGCTCCAGACAACCATAGGCTGGAGATGTATACATGGATGCCCTTTGCGTGGAGGTAATTGAGCTTGTCGCAGTGAGATAAGGTAACACTTATATTCGCATTTGTTTGGGGAAAGAACAAGGAGAAATATAAAAGCAGACTAAAATAACTTCAGTAACTGCAGAAAAAAAAAAAAACTTTCAATAGAAAGGTGGTGGTCATGGGATTTGTCAGGTACATAATATATTAATAATTTTCAATACAGAATTCTCAGAGGAGTGACACTCAAAAAACCAAAAGAGTGACAAATTGAATGAGGAAAGAGGGAGTGAAGTATATGAGAAATGATGATGAAGATAGTTGGCTGGAAATAAAAAATAGGATAGTAGCTGGTGTTTTTATTTAACCTATATCCATCTCTCTCTCTTTTTTTTTTCTATTATACTTTAAGTTCTGGGGTACCTGTGCAGAACATGCAGTTTTATTACGTGGGTGTATATGTGCCATGGTGGTTTGCTGAACCCATCAACCTGTCATCTACATTAGGTGTTTCTCCTAATGCTATCCCTCCCTTTGTCCCCCACCCACTGAGAGGCCCTGGCATGTGATGTTCCCCTCGCTGTGTCCATATGTTCTCACTGTTAAACTCCCACTTATGAGTGAGAACATGAGGTGTTTGGTTTTCTGTTCCTGTGTTAGTTTGCTGAGAATGATGATTTCCACCTTCATCCATGTCTCTGCAAAGGACATGAACTCATCTTTTTTCTTATGGCTGCATAGTATTCCATGGTGTTCAACCATTGTGGAAGACAGTGTGGCAATTCCTCAAGGATCTAGAACGAGAAATACCATTTGACCTAGCAATCCCATTACTGGATATATATACCTAAAGGATTATAAACCATTCTACTATAAAGACACATGCACACATACGTTTATTGCGGCACTATTCACAATAGCAAAGACTTGAAACCAAACCAAATGCCCATCAATGATAGACTGGATAAAGAAAATGTGGCACATATCCATCTCTCTTTTAGTCTCAGAGGTAGTGTTTCTCCTTCTTTTCAAGACCAGTTTCTCCAGTTTTTCCTTCAAAATCAGTTATCCATCCCATTTTCTGGCATCCTCCTCTTTCTTGTTACTGGCATTGTTCCTCATCTTGGAAATGTTTTTTCCCTGATTTAAAATTATTTCTTTTCCTTGATTTACATCTTTTTCTCTCTCTCTGTCTCTCTATCATTTTATCTCCTTCCCATGTTAGCCAGCTTTCTGAATGCTGGAGTCCTAGCGCTGTCTCTGGCCTTCCACAAAGACTAAGCTCCTGCCCCTGCCATGCCACTGAAGCCCCAGCCAGCGCTGAAGACATCATCATTGCTAAGCCAACAGAACCCTTCCATCCTCATGTTACTAGATTTCTCATTGCATTTATTACTTTGTCTCTTCTCCAAACTTCTCTGTTGTTGGGTTACCGTGACAGTATAGTCTGCTGGTTCTCTCCATATGGCTGGCCTTTATTTCTGGCTTCTTTGTGTTTTTTCTTTCATCTGTTGCCTGGTAATTGTTGGTGTTCCTCATAATTCATTATTAATCCTCTGAACTTCTCATTCTGTATCATTTTCTTTTGAGATACATCCGCTTTCAAAGTTGAAACTGCCCTATATCATGAAGTATTTTCAATCCTGTGTCCCCATCTCAGAGTTTTTTATGAATTTCAGGCTCGTATGTTCAACTGCCCAATAAATACCTTCAAATTCACCTTCACAATAGCTAATGCATGCTGGGCTTAATACCTAGGTGATAGGTTGATAGGTGCAGCAAACTACCATAGCACACGTTTACATATGTAACAAACCTGCACTTCCTGCACTTGTACCCCGGAACTTTAAATAAAACTATCAATTTAAAAAAAAAATTCCCCTTCACGGCCAGACGCAGTGGCTCATGCCTATAATCCCAGCACTTTGGGAGGCTGAGGCGGGCGGATCACGAGATCAGGAGATCGAGACCATCCTGGCTAATAACGGTGAAACCTCGTCTCTACTAAAAATACAAAAAATTTAGCCAGGTGTGGTGGCGGGCACCTGTAGTCCCAGCTACTTGGGAGGCTGAGGCAGGAGAATGGCGTGAACCCAGGAGGTGGAGCTTGCAGTGAACCAAGATCACACCACTGCACTCCAGCCTGGGCGACAGAGCAAGACTCCATCTCAAAAAAAAAAAAAAAATTCCCTTCACATTCAACCTTTCTTAATCTAACTCCTCATTTTCTCTTTCCGACTTACTCTTTCTGTTTCTTGAGCATATTTTCTCTTATTTGTAGCCATTACTACCATACTAATTCAAGGCTTCAGTGTCTTCTACCAGAACAATTGAAATAACCTCATACTGCCCTGATGTTTTTATTTTTATTCCACTAATATTCATGTAGTAGAACATCCCAATAGCCACAATAATTCAGTAAAACCACAAAACTGAATAAACCACTTAAAATTTAATACTCTGTTCTCCAGTTTTCCATAAACTAAAATCCAAGCTTGTTAAAATGGCATATAGCATGCCTCCAGAACTGGCTCCTATATCCTTTCCAACTTCATCTTTAGACATGCCTTGTTTTCTATGCTACAATAATCCCATAATGCTATGTTCATAATTCCGAGTATGTTAGAAGACTGTAGGAAGATTATAGCAGGAAGTGATAGCCTTGTGAACAGATTAAGTAGTTAACATCACCTGAGAATTGATGAGAAACCTCTCTTTCCTCTTTCCACTATAATATATATCTGGAGACCAAATTGATGCAATATTTTTTCCTTCATAATTAGTGATTTATTCCAATGTTTCAGTCAATGACCTCTCCAGGCAGTACCTGTAAAATCTGAATAGATCCTGGACAGTTCTTATATTTCTGGAAGTGTCTTATATCTTTGGAAATAATAGTTCATCATGCTACAGCTGTAGGTCTACCTCTCGGAAGTAATATGTGTCATATGAGAGACATTTCAAACCACTGCACAATATTTTCTTACCACTTCTCACTTCCTCACCACTATTCTAGCATACTTCTCCTCCAGATAAGTCTCACTTCTCCTTTAAAACTACCTACTATGCTGGGCATGGTGGCTCTCGCCTGTAATCCCGTGCTTTGGGTGGCCGAGGCAGGTGGATCACCTGAGGTCAGGAGTTCAAGACCAGCCTGACCAACATGGTGAAACCCTGTCTCTACCAAAATAATGATGATGATGATGATAATAATAATAATAATAATAATAATAATAATAATAATAAAATAAGTAAATACAAAAAATTAGCCAGGCATGGTGGCAGGCACCTGTAATCCTAGCTACTTGGGAGGCTGAGGTAGGAGAATCGCTTGAACCCAGGAAGCAGAGGTTGCAGTGAGCCAAGATTGTGCCATTGCACTCCAGCCTGGGCAACAAGAGCAAAACTCTATTAAAAAAAAAAAAAAAAAAAAAAAAAAAAAAACCTGCTAATACTGCTAATAAGGGGCATACATAAGAGCCTCCATGGGTGATATGGGGAAAAAAAGGAGGGATGTCAACTGTTTTGGAGAATTATGTGCTGAAGGAAAATTGTAGGGAAGAACAGTGAAATAAAAGCCTGAAACTACGTAAAACCAACGTCCCAGCTCCCAATTTAGCTCAAGAATAGCCCTAATCTGGGCATTACATTCCAAGTGTGTTAGCTGCTTTGTTTCCTTTTCATTAATTTTGATTTCTGAAGTAGTGAAATACTAATCTACCTTTTTTAAGTGAGCTTCTACAAATGTAGAAAAAAGAGAATTTCTTCACTCAGCACTAAAGGATATTCCAGATATCTTGTGGTATAGAAAGAGAAATTGATGACGGTCTTCTTTTGACTCCAGGCAGTTAAAAAAATTCACTTACTTAGATGGGCTGTTTATTTCTAATGTTTGCTCTTCATAGAATTAGAATTAATGAATTTTACATTAGAACCAGAAATGAAAGGATAAACATTTTATGTGAAATGTCATCTTCTCTGTATAGATAATCAGCATTTCCAGTGATCTTTTGTGGGCAACAAAAAACATAGTACTTTAAAGGACTAGCTTCCTCTATTTAATATGTGTGCCAGGAATTATGAACCTATCATTGGAAAGAAAATTTGGTTTTTATAGGTAAGTCACATTTCAGTTGTTTTCTGAGAGACATTTACTGTTCAGGGGATTCAATTAAAATGACTAAAAAACACATGTTTCCTAAACATACTTATAATGATTATTCTGAATAAAAGAATTATGAATAGGAATACCTACCTATGTGGCTCTATTACAGTTACAAATGGTCAACATTTTATTTCCATGTTGATTTGAGACAGAACATTCATAGAATAGACTCAGACACCACACATCTTACTAGCCTCTTATAGCGTACATTGTAAAATGTAGCTCTAATTTGGCTTTCAAAGGTTTCTGCATTTGGTCCTATTCTCTGTTTTTAGACTATCCCTTATCTCCTCTCTGGAAATTCTCTGCTCCAACTACACTCCTCTAGGAACATCTAAGTCTTTCCCACTCCTTTGCTTTTCCTCATGTATCATTGGCTACACTTAAAATCTCCTTTTCCAGGAAAACCACTAACATTGAAACTGATCTCTTTTCTCTCTCAACTGAAAATATTTATTATCAAGACATATCTTTTGTCAAGTGATACATCTAATCACAGAACAAATCTATATTAATTAATTATGTTAGGAACAATGCTAGGTGCTATGGTAAATGTAAGTAATACGTTTCTAAGTATTCTATAAGTCAAAGAAAAAAAGTGGAATTTTGGAGATCTAATGAACAAATGTATGATAAAATTTATATGCTTTTAGAAACATTCATCAGAAAAGAAAAAAGGATGAATAACAGATAGCTAAGAAGTCAATATTTTTTAATTCATAAAATTAAACCCAAGGAAAGTAGAAGGAAGAGAAATAAATGAAAGAGCAGAAGCTATTAATTTAGAAATCAAGTAGTACAACAGGAAAAGTCAAAATATTATCAATGAAATACAATAAAAATTGTGAATGCTTATGAAAATATATTAAGAAAAAAGAGAAGGTACAAAATATCAGTATCAGAAATAAAAAGGGATCATCATTACAGATTCTATAGATAATAAGCAAATAAAAAGATTTTCTAATACACTAAAACATTTTAATAAAATTAAAATTTTAAATATATAATTGTAATTCTGTTCCCCTCCCTCAATTTTAGCCAGATGGTTTCACTGGTGATTTATTTCAAACATTTAAGAAAAAATTAGCACCAATCTTACATCAAATTTTCCAGAGGATAGAAAAAGAGGTAATATTCTCTCATTATATGGGGTGAGAATTACTTTAATACCAAAACTTAATTAGAGCAACAACTATATATATATATAAATTTATATATATATAAATTTCTTGTGAACTTAGAGGCATAGGTCTAAACAAAATATTAACAGATTAAGTCTGCTAGTACGTATGAAAGATAAAATGCAGTCAGGTTGGTTTAATCTCAGAAACACAAGCTCAAAAAATTAAAATACACACAAATTAATGTAATTAGCCAGAATAAAAGGAAACTATATTCATCATAGTAGATGCCTTTGATATAATTCATCACCAGAGTAGAAACTTACTTAATCTGATAAACCATCTGCAAAAACCATTAGCAAGCATCATACCTAATGGAAGAAATTAAAGATTTTCCCTCTGCTAATCAAAACAAAATAAGGATGTTTGCGATCACCACTTCTATCACACATCCATCTAGTGCAGTAAGATGAGAAAAAGATGTCATAAGTATGCAAATAGAAAAGCAAGAAGTAAAACACATTATTCACAAATGATATGATTATCCCCTTAAAAAATTCAAAGCAATCTATAGAGGAAAATTGCTACAACTGAGTGACTAGCAAGTTTTCTGCATAAACTGTCAAATGAAACATAACTTTGCTTTAGAAATCAAGAGCAAAACTTTGGAAAATAAAGTGAAAGATGACTACAATGCTGTTCTAATATGATAGCATCAAATCCATAAAATACCTTGAAATAAATGTAACAAATTATATATAACATTCTTGAAGATCTCTTACATTTTAACACATTTGTGAAATTAAGGAATACAAAACTCAATGGAGGGATATTTTATGTTCACCAATCAGAAGACTTGATTTTGTAAAGTTATCGATTCTCAGATTGATCTATGGATTCATCATAATCCCAGTCAAAATCCTAGCAGATTTCTTGTGGTTGCTATTGTTTTATTTAAATTGATAAGCTGACTCGATTTTCATATGAAAAAGCAAATGTCTAAGAAGAGCCAAGACAATCCTGAACAAGATCAAACTGAAAGGTTTGTAGAGGTAGATATCAAGAATTATCTTAAACCTACAGTAGTAATTAAGACTGAGTGGTATCAGTAAGGAAAAAAGTGAACCTTTATCTCATATCATACACAAGTAATAATTCAGTGGATTGGATTTCTAAATTTAAATGATTAAAAATTATAATGCTACCAGGAAAAAAATGTGGAAAATTTAAACTATAACCATAGTGGAGGCAAATCCTTTTAAATAGAATACAAAAAGCATTAGTGACAAAGGAAAGATTGATAAATTGAATTTAATTACCATTAAAACTCCTGTTAATGTAAACCAGAGAGAAAAAATGTAAGTGGAAAAAGACATTTACAGTATATGTATACATATGTGTGTGTGTGTGTGTGTGTATATATCTTTGAAAAGACTCATTTAGAATATTACAAATGCATACAAATCAATTTAAATAACATAAAGAAATTAGGCAATAATCTAAAGAGGTACTCCACAGAAGAGGTTTTCTAAATGCCAGAAAGTATATGAGAAGCATGTGGCATTATTAGGTATCAGGAAAGACTGAAATTAAAGCCAACATGTGATACTACTACATAAAAAGACTGACATTTTTCTAAGAGACAATATTAGGACTTGTGCAATTTAAAAGAAAATTGTTTATTTTATTTTATTTTACTTTATTTTATTTCATTGTTTAGTGTAAGGGAAAGATATGAATGAAATTAGCACATCCTTTCCCTACTTAGATTTCTTGTGCTTCCAGAATCTTATTGCTAGTGTCTGAAATTCTGGAGAAGTTTTAGCCATTATCTCTTCAAATATCACTTCTTCCTCACACTCTCTAATCTTTTATTTTATAAGTTCAATTGGATGTATGTTAAGATGAATTATATCTTCTCTAGGTCTGTTAACCTCTTGTATATTTTCCATCTTTTTGTTTCTCTGGGGTGAATTCCAGGCTATTTCTTCAGATATGTATTTCCACATTGCGCTCTACTCCTTACCTACGTCTAACTCATCTATGAACAATGTTAATGTTATTTTTGTGTAAATTTTCTTTATTTTTCAAATTTAATTTGACTTTTAAAGAAAACGTATTACAGCCCTAGAATAAGATTGGATGAATAAATAGGAGTTAGCTTGTAAAAGTTAGATGATTTTGTTTTAGGCAGAAGTACATAAAATAATAACAGCTTGTATTTACTGAGTTATGTGGCTGCCACTGGGCTGATTTTCTTAAATTGTTTTCACATAGACCTTAAAACAGCCCTTGTAGCACTATCTGTGTTTTTAATGTAAAGAGTAAGGCTCAAGGTAAAATCACGTGCACTCATTTTTGCAGCAATTCAGTGGTAAAACTGGAGGGTACACTCTAAAACATTCATTGCTCCTTCTTCTAGGACACATAATCCATTAGAATAACCAGAACTGTGGTTGCCCTTCAAGGGAATTTTATAATTCCAGGCTAAACTGCATAGTTCTTTTCTGGTAATAAATCAGTTCTGGAAAGTCATCTCAGGAGTATCTTGGGACTTGTGCCTTTATTTCAGCGTTAAAGGCCAACTTGCTTAACCCTTCCCACTGTCCTAACCCTAATACTGACTATAATCTAACAAAAACAGGAAAATAAAGAACATAGCATTCATTGGCATTTATCCTATAATACCTTGTGTTATATAAGATTTCTCTACAGGTGTGATTTGTGAGGCTCATACATATCTATTTGCTTTTTAGTTTAACATCTTCCTTGCTTCGCAGTCATATGGTTTACTCTATTTTGGGGTCATAATTGGGTAAAATAATAGGTTACTTTCCTGGAAATATAGGGTATTTTTTCTAACCAGTGCATATTCAATTTTTTGGATATCTTTTTGTTTCAACAGATATAATTAAAGGTGAAATTCACCTCCTTTTCTCCCTCTCTCCCTCTCTCCCTCCTTCCTTCTTTCCTTCTTAATTACATTGACTTTTTTGAAAGATCAGGACAGTTACCTTATAGATATTTTGGATTGGTCTGATTATTTCTTCACAATATGGTTTAACATGTTCTGTACATCCTGTATTTGATTAAACTGAAAGCTAAATCTGGCTTAGCTAAATTTCAGTTGGATACTTTGGAAATAATACTTTAGAGATGATACTGTATATGCCACACGGCACCTAATCAGGAGCACAAGATGTCTGGATGTCCTGATATGAATGAATGTTTCTAAGTTTCATCGATGGGTTAAGTTGGCTCCAGACACATTTCTTCATTTTAAAGTTGTGTTTTTTCCTCTTGCAGTTCTATGTGGGATGTTACTTGGGTGCAATAGCAGTAATCAGTTCCTCATCAATCTTTCATCTAATGGTTGCTAATGAACTCTGAATATTTCCTTGAATTAGTTCTTTCAATGGGGTGCACCAATTCTGAGTGAATAATTTGTACTGTTCTACTCTTCGACTGTCAACTACTGTAAATAGGTAAACAGTGAATACTTCACTGAGAGCAAAACATCTTAGAGAAAGGCTACAGCACCCAGATAATCCTTTTTTGGGTTACTGATGATTTGGGGTGTTTTCATTTAATATTTAAATGAATCTAAAGCATGACTACACTATTCTTTCAGCTGATTAAACCATGTTAAGTGTGAATTTAAAGGAGCATCTAGTTGACATTTACAAGACACTAAGTGACTCCAGCAATAACCTGGAATGTAAGTAGATTAATCATAGTCCTCTCAAGTGGAATTCTATGTAGAGCTTGTTTATCAAAGTGGAGTGTAAAGGAATAAATCAGATACGATTGTAGAAATGTAGGCAGAAGAATGCAAAGGATTGTCACTTTTTTTCTCTAATTCTTTAGATATAAAATCTGGTTTCAATTGCATTATTAAAGAAATGAGAAATGTTTAAGAAGCTTCAAAATAACTTGTGTAAAACAAAAATTTCGTATTGAAAGAACTCCAAAGTTTTTTTTTTTTTTTTTTGAGCAGAAGCAGTGTTTCTGTCTGGAACTCTTCTTTAAACCTTATCTTTGTTTTGCAGCTGTACCTGGAAAGAAGGAAGAGAAAACAACCAAGACAGTGGAGCAAGGTAAAAAAAAATGAAGGAGGTTGACATTATCTTCTTTAGAAAGACAACAGCATGCGGAGGAAAGCACTGGATTCAGACAGGCGGAAGACAATAACCTTTAAGTCTGTTGCTCTTTATCACTGTCCTTGCATGTTTTTCTGTGCCAGGGAGAATGTGAGACAGCAATCTGGGTTGGTCTTTCTTTTGTGTAACTAAACTTTGAATATCAGTTCCGAACAGGAAAACTCCACAAACTGCTTAATTACATCAGGAGACATGCTGAAGATTGTTGGGAATAAGACAATGATCCAGGGAAACTGGTAGACATATTCCTATTTGATTTGTGGTTTTAACACCACCTTACTGATCATAATTTGAAAAATAAAGATGGCCCAGTCCTATATATACAACAACTATTTCTATTGCTTGAAAAAAATAATATGTAACAGTTAGAACGAAGAAAACAACAGCAAAAGTAAGTTGAATATATTATGATATATGACATATTATGATTTCAACTCTTCATTCTCCCAAGAGCTCTGAAATTTCAGTGTTATAAACTATAATGATATAAAATAGTTAATGCATTTTCTTTGTATTTGTGTAGCTATATCATAAATAGATCACTCCAGACTCTGCTTGAGAAAAATGCTACAGTACACTAAACTTAAAACATTAAGTGATATGGTTTCTCTTAGAGCTCAAGTGTGCTAATAATTTTAACTGTTGTTCCCTCATGTCTTTGCTTTTGTATAATACTATATTTATTATAATAAATTAAATTAGAACTTGCAATAATTTTGTCAAGAACAAAGTCTAAATGATTTCTCCTTCAAATTTGAGATGCAATTAAATTTATGAAATCCTAATATCAGAAGTGAAGAACTTTTGACATAAATATATCAAGAAAATCCTTCAATCCCTCACATGTCAAATAAATAAACTAAAGTTAAGAATTCAGTTAAGTAAAAAGATTGGTTAAGAATTTATTTCCTTGGGCTTTTCAAAATAAAATCCCGTTATCATTGCATGGAAAATGTTTTCCAATTTATTCTGGCTTCTGGGGACTCTGAAATTTTACAATTCGGTAGATGTTTCTGTCGGTTTCTTTCTGAAGAAGAGTGGAATTTTAGTTTCTGAAATATGAAGTGGGAACACTGCATCCTAATTTCAGTGTGTTCAGTTATACACGTTTCTGAGTCTAAATTTATTCTTTAAAAAATAAAGATAATTATCCCTGACCTGCCTATCTGACAAGATGTTCTACAGGTCAAACATGAAAACATATGTGAAAGGATATTAAAATTTGTAAACTTCTAGATAAGCATGTAACACATACTTAGGCATTTGTTCTTATAAAATCAATTTCAACACAGATGACATAAATTATCAAACTACTTTGATTTCATTGAGTTTATAGCTTTCCCCCTCTAGTATAAACGTGCTGATTACTCATGACATTCATAGGTTGTTTTCATAGCCACAATATATCAAAAGAAAATTGACTAGAATATGAAACACCCATGCCAATAATAGTACCGAACAGACAACTGATTTGAAAACAGATTGTTTCTTTCTTCTTATCATCACATTGGTGTCAGTTTCATTAATTCTATAATGTCTCCTCTAGTGGACAAGAGACTGGAAATGGTTCATAAAGATATGATCTTACTCCTTCAGATGATTTTATAATTTTGTCTACTAAAATCTTTTATCTTATCAAAGCTTAGGCTCTTGCATTGTGTGAAAATGATGAGGTTCTTTCAGTGGCTATTTTTATATTGACTTAGTAAATCATTTCAATTTTAAATATTGTATAACAATGGCCTCATAATTTTCAACCATAACAATCATAGGAAATAATATATTTGGATATTTTGCATATTTTTATGATAGTATATCTATTACTAATAACTGATATGAAAAATAGATATTTTGTGTTTTTAATGAAGTAATATGAGAAGTGATAAATCATGACATTCTATAAATTTTCTCATATTATTCTAATAGTTATGCATAATCGTTTAAGACTTGTATACTTTGCTTTGTTATGTAGTTTTTAGTTATCTTCAGAAGTATAAATAATCTATTACTAGTTTATAATTCATTGAAATACAGTTAAATCCTCTTTAAGGATTTATTTTTATTTATTTGTTAGAACATATGCACTTTATTTAGAAACATTATGTGATTTTTGTAACTCTTAATGGAGTTTAAGTACACTTCGTGATCAAAGTATAATTGTGCATATTGAATCTCTGGACTTAAATACTTATGGATATTTCAGTATCTCAAAATTAAGTTGAAAGTTTTATTACACAATAGTGTAGTATTCAATTCTCTTAACAGTTAAAAGTCACTTCAAAAGTCAATTAAGTAGAAACAGGACAAAAAATATTTTTGGGAAATTAAATAAAATTTGATTGTCTACTAACCATCAAGAATAAATTTTAACATAATTAGTAAACATTTTATTAAGTGTAAAGTTGGAGCCTGTTGATCATAAATGTATCAGAGTTCACTTCACTATAAAAAAAGATTCAACTTTGCCTTAAATTAAGGAATGTTTCAAAATTCATAAATAGGCTAATTTGTGTCCACTTGAAGAGTTTCTTTCTTTGCTTTTGATGCTATTCTGTAAACAGTGGTTCCCTATGTAATTGTAATAGTGTTTTACATTGTCACAACACCAGGCAAAACCCAAGTGCTATTGCAAGCTTTGTAAATCTGTCACTGTCCTCATCCACCTTATCAGATTCTTCTCTTCTTTGTGTATGCACTGGTCCTTTTGAAATCTGTGATGTGTACTAATTGTAGATTTATTCCATACTTTCAAGTGAATGTTAATAATATCTAAGAGTAATGATTTCCCTGAGAAAGTTTTATCCATTTGAATATAATGAATGTTCATATTTCTTGGTGTATCAAAGTTATAACAAAAGAGGGAAATAATTTTTCATTTAAAATCAATGAAGTAAAACAAGATTTAGTTAACACAATTGTATTTAATTATTTGCTTAATATGTATTATAAAATAACTTATTTGCACATGTTGACTAAGTCATGCTGTTGACCCTCAATAAATGTTAAATTATAATAACAATATTATAGATTCCTGTGAATTCTAAACTTTTTGAAAATACTTTGTGCTTCGGTTGTTTAATATTTATTGAGCGCCCACAACTGGCTAGGCGCTGGGGAATGGGTATGAGGGGTATGGCATGGGCTTTGGAGAGAAGATAGTCTATATGAAGGCAATGCATGAAAATGAGCATACTCTTCTTGTTCATGTAGTTTATATATTTTCAAGAGAACCATTAGCAATTCAGTTCTCCACTCCACTGTCTCACTCACGTAATACATTTTACTTCTTCTTACACTTATTTTACTTAATATTATGAAAACAATTTATTCTTATAATTATTTTATCTCATTAATGGGAAATTACTTTCTAGTCCCTCCTTTTTTTTTTAGAGACAGAGTCTCACTCTATCGCCCAGGTGGCTGGAGTACAGTGGCACGATCTTGGCTCACTGCAAGCTCCACCTCCCTGGTTCACGCCATTCTCCTGCCTCAGCCTCCCAAGTTAGCTGGGACTACAGGTGCCTGCCACCTTGCCCGGCTAATTTTTTGTATTTTTAGTAGAAATGGGCTTTCACCGTCTTAGCCAGGATGGTCTCAATCTCCTGACCTCACAATCCGCCCGCCTTGGCCTCCCAAAGTGCTGGGATTACAGGCGTGAGCCACTGCGCCCGGCCTAGTCCCTCCTGTCTTAACTCTTTCCTCCCACTCACCCTATTCCTTTAATAAGAGACAGATCTAAATCCTACTTATCACAGCAGAATAATACATATTCAATGGAAGTTTGTATTGTTATTAATTTCTTATAGAGGTCTACTTGCTGCCATGCAACATTTGATTCATGTGATTCAGACATTGGTAGGATAGTCATTCAACACTAAAGAGAATTTCAGGCCCCCAAAATGGGCGATGTGTGTCAACGATGTTTGTGAGGGAATAATCAACTTTATGTGTCCCTTTGACATTCTAGACAAGATTATATAAAATAAATTATAAATGCATTATAATGTTCACCATATGATACAGCAAGAAAACACTTTTTGAGTTTAAGAAGATTATTGAGCTACTATTTTCGTTTTTTATGTATTAATATTTACTTTCACTCTATTATGCTGAAGCCTCAGTGGGTTATATCTCTTTTTCCCTTAAGAATTTTTAATAGAAAGTGTGTTACAAGCTGCTACATTACCAAGTTGAGTGGTCAGAGCAAAGATTGTTTCCTGAGAAATTTTGTTTCCTTTTTATGTATTTTTTTTCTTTTATTCACAGATTGGCTTTCCACTAAAGGCCTATTTATGAAAAGAAAAATGGATTGGTATACACTATCTTAGATAAAGTTCCTTACCATCAATTGCTGTTCCAGATCCTGGAACAAATTAATGAAGTTTAAGTTTCATACTCAATTAAATTGCAGAAATAATCTGAAACCATCGGCCCTGTGTAAAAACGCATTGTTACTGTATTCTCATTGTAAATTAAGTCACACATTTCAGGTCAAGTTAGTTTAGTAATGAAAATGAACGTTTTATCAATATTCTACACAACATTTACCTGCATCTTAGTGACTATTATTGCCCCAATTTTTATAGACCGATGATATAGCACAAGCTAGTTGTGAAGCAATGCTTTAAAAATCAAAATTTAACTCAGATCTTGGAATGGCAAAATAGTAGTTAAAAAGTTTTTCGGCCGGGCGCAGTGGCTCACGCCTGTAATCCCAGCACTTTGGGAGGCTGAGTTGGGCGGATCACGAGGTCGGGAGATTAAGACCATCCTGGCTAACACGGTGAAAGTTCGTCTCTACTAAAAATACAAAAAATTAGCCGGGCGTGGTGGCAGGCACCTGAAGTCCTAGCTACTCGGGAGGCTGAGGCGGGAGAATGGTGTGAACCCAGGAGGCAGAACTTGCAGTGAGCCGAGATTGTGCCACTGCACTCCAGCCTGGGCGACAGAATGAAACTTCGTCTTAAAAAAAAAAAAAAAAAAAAAAAAAGTTTTTCTTCATTATGACCTGAAAATCTGAGTTTTACTTCACTTGATTTTTACACAGAAAGAAAGCGAAAAATTCTTTCCCAGACAAAACATCTACATCCTCATTTCAAGCCTTTACATTACATTCCATGATCAAAAATTCTTAACTTGGAGTTAGTACTTACAACTTTGGTCTTCAAGGAAGAAGTAATTGATGATAGCCAGTGGTGATTATAAAATACCTGCGTGAACAATAGAGCACAGAGCTATCTGGAAATAATACTTCGGACTTAGT
Organism: Piliocolobus tephrosceles; assembly: GCF_002776525.5. Lineage (NCBI taxonomy): Eukaryota > Metazoa > Chordata > Mammalia > Primates > Cercopithecidae > Piliocolobus > Piliocolobus tephrosceles. The sequence goes on along the minus strand of NC_045438.1, from coordinate 22,210,409 downwards.
TTAGCTCTATCAATAATTAGTTCTGTGACGGGGCCACTTATTTGCTTGCATTGCCTTGTTTTAAATAAGCAAATATTATTGTATTAAGCCATCTCTAAAGGACCTTCCATCTCTAATATTGTGCAATTCTCACTTATAAGACATGTTTTCCATGCTCGAGACATTTCCACATTGCCCCCAATGCTGAAGAACAAGCTGTCTTCTGATTGCAAGTATGATCAATCAACTGGAAAGTCTAGTTTAGATTATAAAATGAAAATATCTTAAAATATTATTTAAATCTACTAAACGGACTGATAATATTTAAAGTTTTGCTGATATGTTACATTACACTTAAATTTCAAAAATGTCTCAGCATCAAGGCATGCCATCAGATGCCAAATTAGATGCATAAAATGCTTTAAGTAAGGTTGTAAGCATGAGAATTAGTAAAAATAGCACACAGGATATAGAAATGATGCCCTTGATACATGCACAAAAATACTATAAAAAATGGAACAAAAGAATATACTGTCTCTGGAGATAGGATAATGCAGATAACAACTTTATATGACTGGTGGTTTCTGATTGTTTTTACAACATGGCAATAATTACTTTGTACTGTCAGTTTTTCACATATTATATTCGGTTAGCAAAATTTTTGCAAATTAATTGATACAATGGAAGGAAAAAAAGTTTGGCTTTAGGATATTTAAATCCTTATCACTGGAAGCATATAAATTTAAATTCCTTTCAGGGTACCACAAGTTCCTTTGCTACCAAGCCTCAGTGTGACTTTGTAGCCAAGGCTCGCTGCCTCATTACCCCACTTTCTCCATTCATGAATCACATTAACTTTCACACTCCATGGTATGCTTTTTTTTAATGTTTGAAATGCCTTTTTAATTCTTCTTTCATGGCAAATTTTATCAGTTTTTGAATCCATCACAAATGCCAGTGTTTCTGTGAAGTCTTCTTTCATTTTCTCAGGTCGAGTTTGCCAGTCTTTCTGCAATGCACCCAGAGTTCTGAGCCCTCTATCACTGTATTTAATCTATGTGGATGCATTACAACACAGTTCGAACCCCACACAGTCTTCCTTGTTTTTCCAGCTCCCAGTAGAAAAGAGACACTCAATAAATATCTATTAAATATAATATGGTTTATATTTTAAAACACAAACTTGTGTCCTCCTTTTATAATATCATTTTCAAGAGAAAGGACTCGAGGGGTCCTGGACTTCTTTATCCACAAGGGAGGCACGCTGTCACTCTGGTAAGCACAACAAAAAGAACAGTTTCTGGTTTGTTGAGAGGGCATTGGCTTTTATTTTACTCCAACCAAACCCTTTTTGAGAGTCTTGGGCCTCAATTTTCTTTCTGTGTACATATCCATCGCAAAGATCACAATACAGTTAGTGTGGAGATTTTTTAAAAAGATTAATAAGGAGTAAGGAAAGGATCCAGTTTCAGCTTTCTACTTATGGCTAGCCAAATTTTCCCAGCACCATTTATTAAATAGGGAATTCTTTCCCCATTTCTTGTTTTTCTCAGGTTTGTCAAAGATCAGATGGATGTAGATGTGTGGTATTATTTCTAAGGACTCTGTTCTATTCCATTGGTCTATATCTCTGTTTTGATACCAGTACCATGCTGTTTTGGTTACTGTAGCCTTGTAGTATAGTTTGAAGTCAGGTAGCGTGATGCCTCCAGCTTTGTTCTTTTGACTCAGGACTGTCTTGGCAATGCGGGCTCTTTTTTGGTTCCATATGAGCTTTAAAGCAGTTTTTTCCAATTCTGTGAAGAAACTCATTGGTAGCTTGATGGGGATGGCATTGAATCTATAAATTACCTTGGGCAGTATGGCCATTTTCATGATATTGATTCTTCCTATCCATGAGCATGGTATGCTCTTCCATTTGTTTGTGTCCTCTTTGATTTCACTGAGCAGTGGTTTGTAGTTCTCCTTGAAGAGGTCCTTTACATCCCTTGTAAGTTGGATTCCTAGGTATTTTATTCTCTTTGAAGCAATTGTGAATGGAAGTTCATTCCTGATTTGGCTTTCTGTTTGTCTGTTACTGGTGTATAAGAATGCTTGTGATTTTTGCACATTAATTTTGTATCCTGAGACTTTGCTGAAGTTTCTTATCAGCGTTAGGAGATTTTGGGCTGAGACGATGCAGTTTTCTAAATATACAATCATGTCATCTGCAAACAGGGACAATTTGACTTCTTCTTTTCCTAACTGAATACCCTTGATTTCTTTCTCTTGCCTGATTGCCCTAGCCAGAACTTCCAACACTATGTTGAATAGGAGTGGTGAGAGAGGGCACCCCTGTCTTGTGCCAGTTTTCAAAGGGAATTTTTCCAGTTTTTGCCCATTCAGTATGATATTAGCTGTGGGTTTGTCATAAATAGCTTTTATTATTTTGAGATATGTTCCATCAATACCGAATTTATTGAGCGTTTTTAGCATGAAGAGCTGTTGAATTTTGTCAAAGACCTTTTCTGCATCTATTGAGATAACCATGTGGTTCTTGTCTTTGGTTCTGTTTATATGCTGGATTACGTTTATTGATTTGCGTATGTCGAACCAGTCTTGCATCCCAGGGATGAAGCCCACTTGATCATGGTGAATAAGCTTTTTGATGTGCTGCTGGATCCAGTTTGCCAGTATTTTATTGAGGATTTTTGCATCGATGTTCATCAGGGATATTGGTCTAAAATTCTCTTTTTTTATTGTGTCTCTGCCAGGCTTAGGTATCAGGATGATGTTGGCCTCATAAAATGAGTTAGGGAGGATTCCCTCTTTTTCTATTTATTGAAATAGTTTCAGAAGGAATGGTACCAGCTCCTCCTTGTACCTCTGGTAGAATTCAGCTGTGAATCCATCTGGTCCTGGACTTTTTTGGTGGGTAGGCTATTAATTGTTGCCTCAATTTCAGAGCCTGCTATTGGTCTATTCAGGGATTCAGCTTCTTCCTGGTTTAGTCTTGGGAGAGTGTACGTGTCCAGGAAATTATCCATTTCTTCTAGATTTTCTAGTTAATTTGTGTAGAGGTGTTTATAGTATTCTCTGATGGTAGTTTGTATTTCTGTGGGGTCGGTGGTGATATCCCCTTTATCATTTTTTATTGCATCTATTTGATTCTTCTCTCTTTTCTTCTTTATTAGCCTTGCTAGCGGTCTATCAATTTTGTTGATCTTTTCAAAAAACCAACTCCTGGATTCATTGATTTTTTGGAGGGTTTTTTTGGTCTCTATCTCCTTCAGTTCTGCTCTGATCTTAGTTATTTCTTGCCTTCTGCTAGCTTTTGAATGTGTTTGCTCTTGCTTCTCTAGTTCTTTTAATTGTGATGTTAGAGTGTCCATTTTGATCTTTCCTGCTTTCTCTTGTGGGCATTTAGTGCTATAAATTTCCCTCTACACACTGCTTTAAATGTGTCCCAGAGATTCTGGTATGTTGTATCTTTGTTCTCATTGGTTTCAAAGAACATCTTTGTTTCTGCCTTCATTTCGTTATGTACCCAGTAGTCACTCAGGAGCAGGTTGTTCAGTTTCCATGTAGTTGAGCGGTTTTGATTGAGTTTCTTAGTCCTGAGTTCTAGTTTGATTGCACTGTGGTCTGAGAGACAGTTTGTTATAATTTCTGTTCTTGTACATTTGCTGAGGAGTGCTTTACTTCCAATTATGTGGTCAGTTTTGGAAAAAGTGTGATGTGTTGCTGAGAAGAATGTATATTCTGTTGATTTGGGGTGGAGAGTTCTGTAAATGTCTATTAGGTCTGCTTGCTGCAATTAATTCAAGATGGATTAGAGACTTAAATGTTAGACCTAATACCATAAAAACCCTAGAAGAAAACCTAGGTAATACCATTCAGGACATAGGCATGGGCAAGGACTTCATGTCTAAAACACCAAAAGCAATAGCAACAAAAGCCAAAATTGACAAATGGGATCTAATTAAACTAAAGAGCTTCTGCACAGCAAAAGAAACTACCATCAGAGTGAACAGGCAACCTACAGAATAGGAGAAACTTTTTTCAATCTACTCATCTGACAAAGGGCTAATATCCGGAACCTACAAAGAACTCAAACAAATTTACAAGAAAAAAACAACCTCATCAAAAAGTGGGCAAAGGATATGAACAGACATTTCTCAAAAGAAGACATTCATACAGCCAACAGACACATGAAAAAATGCTCATCATCACTCGCCATCAGAGAAATGCAAATCAAAACCACAATGAGATATCATCTCACACCAGTTAGAATGGCAATCATTCAAAAGTCAGGAAACAACAGGTGCTCGAGAGGATGTGGAGAAATAGGGACACATTTACACTGTTGGTGGGATTGTAAACTAGTTCAACCATTATGGAAAACAGTATGGCGATTCCTCAAGGATCTAGAACTAGAAGTACCATGTGACCCAGCCATCCCATTACTGGGTATATACTCAAAGGATTATAAATCATGCTGCCATAAAGACACATGCACACATATGTTTATTGCGGCACTATTCACAATAGCAAAGACTTGGAATCAACCCAAATGTCCATCAGTGACAGACTGGATTAAGAAAATGTGGCACATATACACCATGGAATACTATGCAGCCATAAAAAAGGATGAGTCTGTGTCCTTTGTAGGGACATGGATGCAGCTGGAAACCATCATTCTCAGCAAACTATCGCAAGAACAGAAAACCAAACAGCGCGTGTTCTCACTCATAGGTGGGAACTGAACAATGAGATCACTTGGACTCGGGAAGGGGAACATCACACACTGGGGCCTATCATGGGGAGGGGGGAGGGGGGAAGGATTGCATTGAGAGTTATACCTGATGTAAATGACGAGTTGATGGGTGCTAATGAGTTGATGGGTGCAGCACAGCAACATGGCACAAGTATACATATGTAACAAACCTGCACGTTATGCACATGTACCCTAGAACTTAAAGTATAATAATAATAATAAAAGATTAATAAACATCTAAAATATAAAAATTCAAATTCAACAATACATAAAAAGAATTATACGTGACCAAGTGGAATTTATTCCAGATATGCAAGTCTACTTCAACATTTGAAAAATGTTTAAGTAATCTATAACATCAACAGGCTAAAGAAGGAAAAAACACATGATCTTATGAATAGTAATGGTAAAAGCATTTGAGGAAATCTAGCACCCATGGTTAAAACCTCTCAGCAAACTAGGAATAGACAGAAAATTCTTAAACTTGATAAATAATTTTTACAAAATTCCTACAGCTAACATTCTATTTAATGGTGCAAAATTAAAAGTGCTCTTGCTAAGGTCAGAAACACGACAAGGATGTTTGCTCTCATACCACTTCATCAACATTATACTGAAAGTTTTAGCGAATACAACAATATAAGAAAAGGAAATAAGTGGTATATAAGTTGGGAAGAAAAAAAAATTAAACTGTATTTGTTCAAAGATCACATACTTACTTATTTAGACAATTCCAAAAACTTCCCGGAACTAACCAGAGAATATGACAGGGTTTCAGAGCACAAAGATAATATGCAAAAGTCAATTGCTCTCATATATCAGTAATGAAAAATTTGAATGAACAAGATTAAAAACACAATGATCACTTATATTGTCACCAAAAACATAAACACTTAGGTATATTTTAAAATTATGTATAAGATCTGTTGGAAGGAAACTACATAAAAGAAATAAACAGAAACTAAATAAATTGAGAAATACTCCATATTCATTGATAGAATGACTCAGTACTGTCAAGCTGCCAATTCTTCCTAAATTGAGCTACAGATTCAACACAATTCCGAAAAAATTCTAGCAAGTTATCTTGTGGCTATTGACAAACTAATTCTAAAGTTTATAAGAAAAAGCAAAAGACCCAGAAGACCCAACACAGCATTGGAAAAGAATAATTAAGTGGCAAACTGACACTACTGAACTTCACAACTTACTGTAAAAATACAGTAATCAAGACAGTATGATATTAATGAAAGAATAGACAAATCAATGAAAGAGAATAGAGAACTCAGAAATGCACTCACAAAAATAGAATCAGCTGATCTTTGACGAAGGAGAAATAACAATTTACTGGAGAAAGGATAGACTTTTGAACAAATGGGTGTCAAAACAACTGGACATCCATAAACAAAAATAAAAAAGACAACAAAAAACCCTCAAAAATGGACTTTACATCCTCCACAAGAAAATTAACTCAAAGTGGATCATAGACCTAAATGTAAAACATAAAACTATAAAACTCCTGGGAAATAACGTAGAAGATTTAGGTGTCCTTGTGTTTGACAATGACATTTTAAATAAAACACCAAAGACACAGTCCATGAAAGAAAAAAAATTATAAGTTGGGCTTATAAGATGTACAGATGGCAATAAACATATGAAAAGATGTTCGACATAACATATAATTAGATTAAAACAATGAGATACCAATACACACCTATTAGAACAGCTAAAATCCAAAGCACTGACAATACAAAATGCTGGGGAGGATGTAGAGCAACAGAAACTCTCATTCTTTGCTTGCGGAAATGCAAAAAGACAATCTGGCAGTTTCTTAGAAAACTAACCTTAGTCTCATGATGCAATCCAGCAATTATACTCCTTGGTATGTATCCAAATAAGCTGAAAATTTACATATATGCAAAAACCTGCATACGAATGTTTATATCAGCTTTATTCGTATTTCCTAAAACTAGGAAGCAACCAAGATGTCCTTCAACAGGTGAACAGATAAATAAATTCTGGTACATTAATACAATGAGATTTTTATTCAGTGTGGAAAATACATGAGCTCTCAAGCCACAAAACTGCATAGAAGAACCTTAAATCATATTTCTAAGTGAAATATGACAATGTGAAGAGTCAACATGTTGTATAATTACAACTGTATAATATTTTGGAAAAGGCAAAACTGTGGAGAAAGTTAAAAACTCAGTGGTTACTAGGGTTTGGGGAGAAGAAAAGAGTGAATAAGTGTAGCACAGAGAATTTTTAGGATAATGAAATTATTCTGAATGAAATGTGCAATGGCAGATATGTGTCATTATACTTTTGTCAAAATCTATAAGAAGTATAAAACTAAGAGTGAACTCTAGTGTAAACTACGGACTTTGGTTGATAATGATGTATCAATATTGCTTCTTGGATGCTAATAAATGTACCACACTCTTGAGGGATACTGATGGTGATAGAGCCTAAGTGTGCTTCAAGAAGGTATCTTAGTTTGGGCTGCTATAACAAACTACCATAGACTGGGTGGCTTACAAACAACAAAAATTTATTTCTCACAGATCTGGAGGCTGGAAGCCTAAAATCAGGCTGCTAGAATGGTGATGTGCTGTGAGAGCCCTCTTCTGGATTGCAGACGGCTGTCTTTTTGTATCTTGACATGCAGAAAGAGGGCAAGAGAGCTCTCTGGGGTTCCTTTTATTTTTCTAAGGCCACTAATTTTATTAATGAAGGTTCCATGCTGATGACCTAATTATCTCACAGAGGTGCCACCTCCTAATATCATCACATTGGGAGTAGGATTTCAACATATGAATTTTGAAGGGACACATTCAGATTGTTACAGAAAGAATGTACAGGAACTCTGCACTTTCTGATTAGTTTTACAGTAATCATAAATCTGCTTTAAAAATTAAGGTCTATTAATATTTTTAAGTGCATGGAAATCTTGAATTAGTCCAGTTCACTAAGTTAATTTTGAAGTATATTTTGAAATTCTATACAGTGAGTAGCAGAAAGATACATTAAAAGTCTCCTTTAGTTTGATTATATTAATAATTATTCAGTTAACATTTTTTCTTATATTCAATTATATTTCTTCAACTTTTCAGTATATATCATCTTATGAATTAAGTTTCATTTTGAATAGTTACACTATAATGATAATGATTCTTGAGATCCCACATAAATGTGTTTTAGGACAGGATTTCCATTTTAAAAAGTTCAAAAGACAATATAGAATATGTATAATGAATGATATTGTTATAGAAATAAAGAATGTATTCTATCTTAAATGAATGGATTATCAGAGGTTATTACAAAAAATAAATGGTCATAAATGTGTAATATATGTGTGTGAGATTACTGAACTTTGGAAAGTCACTCAAAATTTCTTAGATAACAAAAAAATAAAATGTGAGGTAAACATTAGATTTAAATATACATAATTTTCTTTTTTTTTTTCCAGGAAAACTATCAGATATTGGCCATTTCATTTTATTTGATATTTTTGCCAGACTAGGATTACAAATTGGAAAATAGCTAATCATGAAAGATGCTTATAATGATGATCAGGCTACTGTGTAAAGATTTGACAATAAGTTTCTTGATAAAATGTGATTGGCACAAAATTTAGCAAATTTATTAACTCATTCAACAAATAGTTGTGGAATTTCTAGTATGTGTTAGACTACCTAGTTCCTGCTTCAGACATATAATTTGCAAGACTGTGGCAGGCTGGCAATCATAAAGAACATTGATGTTATCTGGTGCTTCAAACGTACATCCTGTTCACTTTTAGGGACAATTTGTGGTAATATCTACTTTATAATCCGGGAAGCTCCCAGAGGCATAGTGTAGAAGTTTAACACTAACTTTGACATCTCATAGCCTGGATTCAAATTTTCCGTTGGTAATTTACTAGCTGTGACCTTGGGCAAGTTATTTACCTCTTAGCTTCAGGTAAAACATCTATAAAATTATGGATAACACCTACCTCATTGGAGACAAGTGAGAAGTTAAAGCGATCTTATGTTAAAAATGCCTAACTACACAAAATAATGCTTCATCATTATACATGGATACCGGAATTTCCTTGAGCCCTACCCTCAAGGAAATTACAATATTGTAATAAAGTTATTATCTTAATTTAAACAGGGAAGCTTTAACATCTTAAATTGACGTGACTCCACTAGAAAAATTTCATGACTAATAAAGTTTTCTTTGAAAAAGTCTTTAGTGGTTCAGTAACTAACCCTGTCCCTAAGATATCCTAGTTCATCTCATCTCCCTAACATTAAAATAGAAGTTAACAGAATGCATATCTAATTTCTTATCAAATAAAGGAGGGCTAATTTTATGTTTTTATACCTTTACATATTGCTGATCTTTCTGAAAGAGCTGGATAGAGATGAACTAAAGTGCACCCTACTAATTTTGATTAGTAGTCAGATTATTAAGGCGCATAAGGATCAGAATATCAAAGTGTGTATATATGAATATTACAATGCTTGCAGCCAAGCTACACAGCCTCAAAGCCAAGTAATTACGAAATTGAACCAGAATTTAGTCAAAGGAAAAGGGTATTCAGATTGTTTCAAGAGAAGCCTCTCAGCTAAGGTAATTTGAAGAACTATACTACTATAAGGAAGAGCTTATCAAAAAGACTAGAATACTGAGACTACTGCATAAGACTGTTATTTTGCATTCTTATGCCATTGTATATGTCACCATTTTAACATGCCGATATAGCCCAGCTTGTCTAGAATATACAAGTGTAATTGAAGGAAGCTCTTCAAAGAAGTATTTACAAAGTGTTATATAGTATTTTCTAGTTGATGCTTTTAGAATTCATTTATTCTCCATCCCCCCAATCTGTTAAATATATAACTTAAATTTGAGAGAATAGTCTAATTTCCCTTATTTACAATTTCTTGAGGAATATCTTCCCATAGTCTTCACATACTGACAACACTGTTCAGATGTCATTCAAGAAAATTTTATATTATGTTTTTGAATTGGTTTGTCCAGTTAGAGATAGAGGATTACCTAGGTTGCAAAATTTTATTCTTTTTAAATAAAACATAAAGACTATGAAATAAATAAAATGAAGTTTCCAAGTTTAAAAACATAGCAATGTATAGATATAATTCAACTGGAAATGCTGTAAGGATTTTAAAACACATATTCAGGAAAAATAAGTAAAATGTTAAAAAAATAGATGTACCAAGTTCTTTAGCCCATAGAATACAGAACAGTTAAATGTATCATTATGACGAAGTTAAAGTTGGTATCCTGACCAAGTTATCTCTAATTACAAAGTTAATGAACAGTGTCTCCAGTAGAATTAGTCTGTTATATGTTTCAGAAGAATTCAAAATTACTGTTACATAAAGCATCAATATATTATTATTTCCTTCATGATAATTATAAACACAGTCTTTTAAACCATTTAGGCAACTGGAAAATTATGTCTCTGTATTTAATTATAAATTTTATATGTTGGAGTTTGTAGTAGATTGAAAATATTATAAAATATCTTTCCTAAAATATCCTGGCTTATCAAACTTGCATTCGAATTAAAATAAAACAAACAGACATTCATGTAAGGGATTCACATATTAACTATGAAAACAATCATGCAATTAATCACTATTAGATAACTTCAGGAACAGTGCAGTATCATGTTAGGAAGCAACCAAAAGATGTTATGAGACAATTTTATTTTTTTAATACTGTGTGATGATGTACATTATAAGTTACACTCTGGAACATTATCAGGTATCGTTGCACTTTCAGATAAAGCTTGTCAGGTGGTTCTTTATAATTATTCTTTCCATCAGAAGAAAAGTCCAAAAAGTTTGGTACATTGGTATTGTTCATTATGTTCGTGAAAAAAAGTATCTCAGATCAGCAAGCATCTTACATCTACAAAAGTGAAAGAGAGAGAGAGTTTTTTTTTTTTTTTTTTTTTTTTTTTTTTTTTTTTTTTTTTTGAGACGGAGTCTGGCCCTGTCCACCAGGCTGGAGTGCAGTGGCGCTATCTCAGCTCACTGCAAGCTCCGCCTCCCGGGTTCCCGCCATTCTCCTGCCTCAGCCTCCGGAGTAGCTGGGACTACAGGCGCCCACCAGGGCGCCCGGCTTTTTTTTGTATTTTTGGTAGAGAAGGGGTTTCACCGTGGTCTCAATCTCCTGACCTTGTGATCCGCCCGCCTCGGCCTCCCAAAGTGCTGGGATTACAGGCGTGAGCCACTGCGCCCAGCCGAGACAGTTTTTGAAGTTATGTTTCTGAGCACTTCAGTAGAGCAAGCTGGGTAAGAAAGATTAAGAATTTTGGATTTGATTATTTATAGAACCAGAGGATCTTAACTGCATGGTAATTTTGTTCAAGCTTTCCAAATTCACTTTCTTTATTTGTTCTAGCTATGTTAGAAAGCACCAACAAAATATTTTCATTAACATCCTCATTAAATGTCACTAATGATAAAATTGAATTTATACTTGATCATTCAGAGCAATGAATAATAAATAATAGGCAGATCAATGGTATTAATAATTACTACTGTTTCCTTTAAACAGATGAACACTTGTAGTTTGGATTCAAAATGCTTATGCTTGTGTTAGGAAAGAACTCTAGGGCTGAGGATACACAGGATACTCTGTTATATGACTTTCCATTATTTCAGCCTTTTGTCTTGTCTTTTTCATGAGCCTCTTTTTTTTTTTTTTTAAGAATTCTTGCAGAAGGAAAAGGAAACACATATATGCCTTTTATATTCTACAATACAATTAAAAGTAAAAGCTCTTTGCTATTTATTTTTGGTTAAATATACTCAGGCCCATAACTTAAACTGAAAAATTCCTGGATGCATTGCTATTGAGTATTATTTTCAAAATGAATAGTTTTTATCTCAGATTATTTAAAGCTTGACGTCTATAGCTATTTTGATCGTAATCTGTATTTAAAATTTTTAAAGGTCTGGCAATAGCACATCAAAATGTATAAAATTAAGGCTATCACTACCAATACATAAATGATATATCAATGTAGACAAATTATATGAGATTGGATTTAAAACATGCTGGTAAAAAAAACAAAAATAAAAAATAAGAAAAAAAAAAAACCAGCTGAGAACACTAGTCTTTGTATGTGGGTGTGTTTTCACCTGTCACATATTATTAAGAAAATAATTGTTCACTTTCTGGTTTATTTTGCTTTTATATAATTAGTTTGCTTAATAAGTCAAGTTAATCTGTGTGAACAAAGCAAATAAGATTAATTTGGGGCCTTTAAAAAAATGCTACTAGTTATATTGATAGTTTTCATTTATAAGCAGTACTGTAGGTTGCCCTGCAGCACCTGTAAATGATCTGCACTTCATCTGTTCTTTCCAACTGCTTGCTGGATGTTTCCTTTTTGGGTGTCTTGTCGACATATGAGACACAATACATTCAAAACAGAAATAATATCTTCCTCCAAAGACCTCTCCTTTTACGTTTCGTATCTCAGGTGAGGGAAAATTATCCTGTTGTAAACCAAGTAAGAACTCTAGGAACCATTCTCAGCTTAAAAAACAAAAACAAAAACCCTAATACACGGCTCGACATGGTGGCTCACGCCCGTAATCCCAGTACTTTGGGAGACCGAGGCGGGCAGATCACTTGCGGTCAGGAGTTCGGGACCAGCCTGGCCAGCATGGTGAAAACCTGTCTCTACTAAAAATACAAAAATTAGCCAGGAGTGCTGGTGCGTGCCTGTAATCCCAGCTACTCGGGAGGCTGAGGCAGGAGAATCACTTGAACCTGGGATTTCAATGAGCCGAGATCACACCACTGTACTCCAGCCTGGCAACAAAGGAAGACAAAAACAAACAAACGAACAACAACAAAAAAAAAACCCAAAAAAACTGAATATACCTACTTACAGTTATGCAATTAAAATGGCATTTCCTGGCCAATGAAATTCTACCGAATTTATAAGCCTAAACCTAAAAGGCATATTCTCAGTGAAAACCTTCCCAAATTTTAAAATTAGAATTAATAATTTATTTTTCCTTATTATCTGTATAACTTTACGGGAGTACTTATCACAGGTTCAAATTTTTGCTGTTTGTTGGTTAACTACCTTTTCACAACTATTTCTAGATATAGGTCATTTCAAAACTTAGTGATGTAAAACAACAGCTGATTTCATTTTGTTTATCATTTAGTAGGTCAGGACTTCAGGAGGATACAGTAGGCCGTTTTCACTTGATTATCTCATATGATTGCAGTCAGATGTCCAGCTGGGCTGCAGTCATGTAAAATCACTGACTCCTGGATGTGAAGGATGGCTCTCTCAGAGGGCTGGCAGTTGATACTAGCTGTTGGGTGGGAGCTCAGCTGGGGCTGTTAGTTGGACTGCCTAGATGTAGCCTCTCTAGCATGGTGGTGTTAATTAGATTACTCACATGGCAGCTGCATTTCCCAAATCAAGTGTCACTAGGTTCGCAGGTGAATACTGCATGACGTTTTGTGATTTAGTCTTGGAAGTCACACAGCATCACCTCCACTTCTGTTGGTTGTAAATGGCCTGCACAGAAAACTGATAGATCTGTCCTGTTCAGGTCTCCTATTCTCTGTCTGTTTCTCTAAAATGTGTATTTCTTTCCATTTCATGTTTGCGGGTCTAATTTATTTCCCTCGTCAAGTTCTGCCTCAGTACTATATGCTTTTTTACATCCTTTACTGAGTCCATTATGCAACTACCGGAGCCAGTACTTATGTTCTTGAGAGCATCGATATAGTGGTTCAAATCCCAGGTCTCCTATTTAAAGATCTTGGAAAGTTAGTTAATTTTTGTGAAAAGCAGGAACAATAACAGAACCTACATACCTCATGGAGTTGAGAGTACTGAATGAGAAATTGGTAGAGAACATTGCTTGACACATAGTAAGCAGACAATGTTAGCTATCATTTTTACCATATCTTTCTTCTTCAAAGCCCAGGTCAGTTTACTTGTACCTTTTAAAGTATATATGGCATAGTCTGTACTTGTGGATAGTAGTTCATGGGCTTATTTTCTATTGTTTTCATATTTAGTCCAACGTCTTATAGACAAAATATGCCTGGAGACATCTGCATTGTGAATATCAACTCAGATGCCCTGTGATCTTTAAGCCTCATTATACAAAACACATGAAGAAACTTGCATTTTTTTCTCTATTATTCCTTGTAACCTTTTCTTCCCATGATCTCTCTTGCAGAAATTAGAAAAGAAAAATCTGGGAAAACTTCTTCAGTTCTGAAAGATAAAGGTAACAGAGTTAATTTAATATGATATTACAAATGTATTAGGAAATATATATTATTGAGAACACAGTACATTAGCAGCATCCCCTTTGCAAATATGTAAACCAGAACTGCAGAGGTCACATGCATATTTTTGAAAACTTGTGTTTATTTATTTGTCCCTAAAATTATTTCTTCTCACGTTACCCAGGAAGTGCTCTGATTACAGTTCTCAAAAAGAAAAGAAAGAAAAATTTAAAAAGGATTTTTTTAGTGAAAAAGGTAAAAAATATGGAAGGGAAGTAAAGAATATTAAGAAGCACTTGTCCCCAAATTCTCTGATTCTCTCCTTTCTAGTCCTAAAATATATATTTAGTGCATAATATATCCCAAGCTCTTGGTAAACACTGGAGATGATGATGACAGCAAAAATGGTAAAGCTACAAACAGGAAGTAAGATTTGGTAATTAGACCTCTACATTCTGATATTTTCAAATGCTCTGAGGCATATTCTGCCTGCTTTAGTCTTGTCACACTCTATATTTCTTTTTTTTATTGTAAAATCTTACATTTATTACTCAAACAGAAACAAAACTCTAGCAGTCACTAGAGATGAACAGATTACAGAATAAGGTCATTGATATTTCTCTAAGTCTACTGGCAGCTCAGGGAAAAAATAAAGCAAATTTAGTTAAATGTTGGTTAATACAATGTGCTGCTTTATACTACTTCTGAAATTTATAATTTCACACTCTATATTTCTATGAAAAAGCATGAAATTCTTAATTAAAATTTGAAGCTTCCATCTCCTGAGTGGACTAACTGCTTTCCTCTTTGCCTATGTAAATATTTAACCTGATCCTAAGGATAATGTCCACATAAAGCATCAAGCCTTCTCTACCTATTTCAGCCTTCAATGAGTCCCCTCTCTTCTGAATTAACACACTTGTAATATTTATAATGTATTATATAGTACGTATATGTGTTATATATATGTACTATAATATATAATTTATTATATATGTGTGTTATATATGTATATATAATAAATTAACTAAAATTCATCTATTTAAACATCAAGATCTGATATTCACCTTAATTTTTTGTGTGGACTAATCAGTGCTATATTCAATAAGTATTATGCATCTAATATGCAGTAATTAATTCAGATACTCACTAGACACGAAGGGTGCAAGAAAAGCATAGACTATACTCTCTGAGAAGTTATAGTATTAATAATTAAAATGATAACAATTATGTTATTATTAATTAGGAGGTATCCTAATTAATTGGACCACGAATTAATTAGGAGGTATCCAGGATGCTATGAGAGGGTGTAATAGGAGATTCTGATCAATTTTGTGTGACCAGGAAGATTTTTCCTGAAGAAATAACATGAAATGTAAATGAGGAGATGAAGAATTAGCCTGGTAAAGGTGTGGGAATTGTTTGGAGGAAGTCCAAAAGTGGTGCATCTACTCTTTGCCAGGCACCTTGATACCTAATTAACATATTTGTTTCAGCAAAATGTACTGGCTACCTCAATTTTTATGAACAAGAAATGTGAGGTCTAGCAATATAAGTTACTCAGTGTCACACTGTGGGTAATAGGGAAAGGTAAGAGTCAAAGTCATCTCTGCCCCACTTTAAATTCCGCTTTTTCATTTTAACACAGACACTGCTTACGCCTTAGAATAGGGGTCTTATATTTGTATTCATAAAGGCACTTTTGCTTTGAGTGTAGATCTTATAAAAACACACAAAAAATCTATTTGGCATGGATGCATTGGACATAAACTGTGAAAAATAGTCTTAGTTCTTTTGCTATTGGGGTAACTACACTTAATTCTCACAGATGGGCTTAATCTATTTTTCTTTAGTGATTACCTGTATTTTGGGACAGTTCCCTTCCCAGCCTCCACTCTCATGTAATACAAAAATCAATAAAAACAGTGTCCTTGATTACGTGAAAACCAAAAGTGTCATGAAAAAATACTACCAGGAAAAGATATACATATATAATTTGCAATTAACATTTGTAAAACCTAAATGTTTTCTTCTTCCATTGTCATGTGGAAGAGATTTGGGGAGCATTAATGTCTTTATTTTAATCTGCATTTATATCACAGGAATATTTGAACCACATGTTATTGTTCACTATGAAAGCAGCTCAAAAGAAAGGTTGGGGGCTTAACTCCAAAGCTTCACTTTGGGCAATGATAATTATCAAAACTTTTAACTGTTACTTAAAATCTTCACATGTGCCAAAGTTTAAACTAGTTGGAAGAATAATTGTTAAAATCTGTCCTGGAAAACATTACCTGGAGGAAATAAATCCACACTGACCACTTCATTAAGTAGGCTCTTGTAATTTCTAATATTGTTGCAATTGTATATTTTATATCATCATAAATCAATAATCATATGCTGCAAACTTTATATACATAATTTTCTAGTGATTTCAAATTTTAGAGAAAATAGTAGATAATTTTACAATTGAAATTCCTTACTGAAAATTTTTTGTTCAATGTAAAATTATCTACTATTTTCTCTAAAATTTTCGATCACTAGAAAATTATGTATATGAAGGTTTACAGCATATGATTATTGATTTAGGATGATATAAAATATATTTACTCTTTAATTCAAACTGCATTAAGGTCCCCAGAATGCCTTTGTTATACATAAATTGAATATTGTTTTAGAAGAATTTTATTTTTTTAATATAATTTATCATTACTAAGAATCAAAAGACAAAATTTTAATATTTCTTATAAGATTTTAGGGTCTTTAAAAGCCTCTGCCGTGTTATTGCTTTTGGAGAGTCTCTTTGAAGCCTGCTGCTAAGCTGTGGCAGAATCAGAATGCAGAAATTTCACTTGCTAAAAATTCACTTATTTTATTAGAGTTGTATTTTGTCAGCTACTTCTATTAAACCACTAAGAGATTGTCCACATTTGCCTGTTACTCATACATTCCACTTGCATGTGTACATCCAAATTCATTTTGAAATGATGCTTCAAGTTTAAAACCAGCATTATTACAAGGAAATCATTTGGAGCCACATTGATCAGAGTTGTGACAACTCTGAGTCAATTAGGCATTCAGAGATACATTATTAGGCTTTCGTCTTTATGTAAGGAAATACCGAGAGTTCTAGGGATGACTGTTTCAAAGGAAAAAAAAACAAAACAAAAAAAACAGGAGAATGATATGTCTTGCTACTTTTGTTGCTGGTTCAGTTATTGACTTTCCTGGACCAGTGGACTCACTTAAGCCTTTTCAACACACCCACAGGGGCATAGTCTTGCATATGAGGTCTTGACCATCCAAAAAACAGAAAATCCCGTTAGTGACCAATGATATTGGTTATCCTCCTTGTGGCATTCAACCTTATCCCAGATAACTTGTTTCTAACTCCTAGCCTGACATATCTGAGTATGGCAGATTCACCTACAGACTGAGAAACAGCAAACTGAATCCAAACAGGCAACATAGTAGTTACGTAATTTCTCCTTCTCTGAGAAAGCAATGATAGCACCTTTAGGTTTCTCTGTTGTTGGAGTAAGGCAATTGGGCGTCAGAATTATTGACTGGTTGTGTGTCCCACGTCTGTGTATGTTTGGATATAATGGGAGAGGAATCTCGACAGAACTGATCTTCTTTAACTATGCTCAGGACTATGCAACTTATGATCCCCCAACTTCAATTTGTCCTCAACATGTTTTTTGTAGACATTTCCACCCAAAAATTCCAAGCTAGAATTAAGCTTGGGGTAAGTTGTCTGAGGACTTTGAAACTGCTCCCCAACCATGCTGTACGTCATCATGGATACTCACCCAATTCCTCCTTACTGCCTTTGTCTCTGGGGGCAGTGTAAGGCAGTGGCAAATATGAAACAATTTTCCTATTCCTTAGGGAATTGTTTTTCCATCATAGTCTTCTTGCCTCAATAATTTTGAATGAGTTCCACTTTATATCCTAGCATCATTAAACACTTTATAGGCCCTGATCACCAAGAACCATAAATTATCCTATAGGCTCTTGGACACACACGAAGAAACTACCATATTTTTTTAAATGTTTTCCAATATTCTGCTTTTGACAAACAAGATAGATACGTTGAAAAGTGGCTTAAGAGTTGATGCAAACCACTGATGTATCTCTCCTTCCTAATGAAGAAGTGCAGGGTTTCCATGTAATACTCTCTTCATTTTTTGTCGGATTTAATATCCTACTCACTTCCTTGAGTAGTTAGAGATTGCTCAGAGAAGTCTGTGGACTTCCTAAATTGGGACAAAAGGCCCTGAGGACAAAACAGATGCTGAGAATAAATGGTCTGTAGGAAAGTCAGTGCAAGTGATGACTCAGCCTAGGAACAGAAGGCATCTTGCTAGTAGCAAACTTGGAAATAAAAATCACTTTTATTTTCTGAGATCGTTCTCCAAAGCTTAAGGTAATGGATTTGTAATCTTTGAATGTCCTATAAAAGTATATCTGTTATTCCACTCTTTCCTTCTCTCTCCACCAAAATCAATGTAGTTCTGTGGGTTGTCACTCTAGGTCCTATATTTTATAACTACTAAACCCTCACACAAACATACACACTCACCCATTTAGATCAAAATGCTGAGTCTTGAATTCTGAGACTCAAAGCATTGCACTCTCCCGCCCCACTGGGAGTCTGTTTCCACCACCACTCCTCATTTCACAACACATTAATCCTTTTGGCTTAGCCAGGAAGTACAAGAGCAGCAAATTACCCCCATCAGCTTGAAAAACAGTTAATGAAGCTTCCCAGTGTGTTTGTTCAATTCATGGCTCTTGATTTCATCTTCATATGCTGAAGTATATGAAAAAAATAGCCCTATTCATACATAGCACCATAAATAGCAACATGAACATTTATTTGCCACCAAATACATTTTAAAAAAATATTCTACTTGCTTATGGATATCTAAAGCTACAGCTTACCCGACAAGAAAATTTTGCTGTGAAAGATACAGTTCTTTTAATAAAACCTCAAAATCAATTCTTAATACATCCAAAACTATCTGGACACAGTTAATTCTAAGTGATTACTACAGTTGGCATCTCCATTTACAAGCACCACCATCATAGTCTCTGTGTTTTCACCCAAATCATATGATGGGAATAGAAAAAGGGACTGAAAGGATAGATCTCTTTCTTTCCCTTATAATTGTATTAAAACTCATTTTCATCCATAAAATGTATATTGAGCGTTAATGTTGCAGAGGAAGAATAAAATGCGTTTATGTTTTATCTTTTATTAGGCTGTTAAATATAATGATATTCAAGGCATTGCCCATATATGTGTCTGGAGCCCATGATATGGTCTGAATCACACTGAAGATGTGTTTGGAAGGTGGTAGAATAAGTAAAGTTTTATTTGCGTTACTTCAACCAAGGCCTTCATTTTGAAGACTTTAAAAGTTTATAGATAAAATTGTCTGCTAGGTGAAATTGTCTCTCAAATTTTGTTTTTGTCTCATTCTCGAAGTTTAACTTGAGTCTGAAGACTAAAACACCACTACATACATGATATGTGCAGGATTTTCTATTTGGTTGTTTATTTTTTTGACAAAATGTGGGCTAAAAGAAATAAACTGGTTCTGTGCCGATTAAACAGTTTTGGAAGACTTCTGGATGCTGAAGTCATGTGATTTTTTAAAATTACAGATAAATAAGGTCCTATCCATCCAAATACTCATTCTCTTAAATAAACAAGTAGATTATAACTTGTTGAACAACATGTTTGTGCTAAGGAAAAATGATCAGTTTATGGCTTATTGTATTCTATACGGATGTTTATTTGTTTCTATATGAGTAAAATCATTTTTAAAGTACATTATAAAATTTCCACTTACTTTCAGCTTACTGATAAAATTTCCACTTACTTTCAGATATCTGAAAATCTCTTTGTCTTGGCTTCAAATAAATGTTCGATGTTTCTTTTCAGAACCTATTAAAGGGAAAGAAGAGAAAGTTCCAGCTTCCCTAAAGGAAAAAGGTAATATTATACAATGAAATGCGAAGCCACATTGATCTGTCTTTTACATATTAAGTTATTTGCAACAAAGTAATAAATCATTTCATTTTCAGGCTCTCAAAACCATAGCTTTAATTTGCCTTCATATGTTTTTAAGCAAAAGAAAAAATATTTATATTCCATCATTAAATTCTAAATTGTGCTATGAAACAAAAAAGAAAGTGTAGCTGCGTCAGAAATACTGCAAAAATTTTAAAAAATCTAACGCTATTCTGACTCCATGGGTCTGTAGTGAAATGGAGGAATCTACATTTTATAAATATCCAAAGGGGAATCTTAGGAATAGCCATGGAAACCAAAGATTTAAGATAAAATGAAAAGTAAAAAATTCTCAGTGAAATCTTTTGATTCTGTAAGTTCATGTATAATGGAATCCGAAACATATCGTATAGCTAGGAGGAACTTAGAAACTGTAGTCCAATCCTGTTGTCTTACAGACAAATGAAACCTGAATAGTCAAGACCTTTTTCAAAGTTATAGTTTGTAGTGGAGACAGCATTAGAACTTCAATCTCCTAAATCAAGCACTGTGCTTTTTCTAATGTCCCGTGATGCATCTCTAGCCTTTCCATTGTGATAGGCTTGAAGTAAGATGGATTCTGATATGCCATACATCAAATTATGCCCCCTAAAACACAAACAAACTTGCCAAATTCAATGTAAAACATTAAATTTCTAACTAATCCAAGTATATTCTGTGGGCATGGCATTGTGCTCAGAGTTGTCTAGTATTTCTTGGTGTCAAAGTAAACATTAAAAATTTTCCATTGTGCCCATATTAATGAGTCACTGAAATTATAAAAACCATGTAATATACTTACTATTGTGAATGTTAGAAGAGTCTGTTTCCCTGTAAAATATTGACCACACTTAGTAGTGGGGCTTAGTGGTAACACTCATCTTACTGAGATTATTTTATTGATAAGAGAAGGATTTCTGGTGAGTTTACATAGGCATGGATTGGGGTTGGAAGTGGTATGGAGATCAGCGGGAGAGGAAAGCTGACAGAAAGATCAGTAAGAGGAATGAAGGATGCATGGAGAGCCCCCATTAGTGAGTGTAGCAATGTATAAAACTATAGCCTTAAGCCATACTTTCCTAATTTTGCAATTAATGTTAAAATAAACATAATTGTTATTTAATGAAATGTAAGAACACAACATTATTTTTTTTCTCAGTCCCATATGTACCTAATAAAAAAAAATATTTAAGGCAACATGACTTCAAACCTGTTAAGGCACTTATGCCTTCTTTTAGAAATGTGTTATTATAACTAAAACGTTTTTTTCATCAGCTTTTATGGTAGAGTTACTTTATTGCTATACACTAGTGTGTTATTTTGGCATAAGATGTAAATTAGTATATTTTGCCTTGCAAGAGGATTCATATATGTTATGTTAAATGTCCAACAGGCAGATAAATAGTGCTACATTTTAGTATTCAAAGTTTAAATTAATTGAGAAAGGTAAGACAAATATCCTGAACTTACTGAAACATTAATTCATCTTAAATAAATTCTAGATTTCTTTAACATTTTCTTACTGTTGGTTGACTTGGATATTATACAGCAATGTAAGTTGAAATGGTTAGGTATCATTAAGTAATTTAATCACACAATGATGCTATATTTCTTATGCCAATATAAGGTGGAAATATTTTTAAAAGGTGCAGGCAGGAATATTATTTATCTATCTATATTTTTATTTTAAAAGTTTAGTTTTTGTTTATTTCAGTCTCTGATGTCTGGAAATGTATTCTCAAGAATCTTCTTCTACTCTTCCAAATATCTTCTTTTCATAATCCCATACCAGGTGGTCAAATCTAGCACCAGCCGGTTCATGGTTAGAGGTATTAGTGATGGGGACAGGGGCAACATATATCATGTTGAAGAAGATGCATTAGCTAAATCCTCAGTTTTACTTCATTGTACCATTTTCTTCCTAATTTTTAGTGAGGACTATGACTAGACAATGGTTTGTATAAAAAGACAATTAAATGTAATCACCAGAATAATTATTTTAAGTCCCATTTTATTATTATTATTATTATTTTAGAAATTGAGCCCTTAAATTACTGTCAGGATTTTAATTAGTCGTTTTAATTTTTCCCATTTAGAGTGACAATGATCTCTCCCAGATAATTTGCCAGAATATTAATGATGCTCTAAAATTTTATGCATTGAATTTCTTCTTATATTTTGTTCCAAACGACCAGCCAAAATTCAAACCTGTGATACTGAATGTGAATGACAACTCCTGGAGATTTTATCAGCAAAGTGTAATCATACCATGCAAAGCAACTTTAACTTTCACGTGTAGGAGGTGTTACCTCATTAGGCTTTCTTTCATTAAAGGGGATCAGCACCATCTCACACATATTGGAACAGTCACATCTCAAAAAAATCTTTACAGTAACAGGAATTAACTTTAAAAGAAAGTTTTTTTGGTTAAAGGTTTAATGCTCCTTCTTTTAGCAATTAAGAGAGCTCCTTAAAAGGTTTCATTAAGGGAGCATCACACATAATATGATAATATCATGCACAATTAAATGAGAAATTAATCTATTATGTGTTAATCTTATAATACTTAAATAGCCACAGCATGTTCTTCTTTGAGTAAAGGTAGAACCATGTTCTAATTTATGCTCTTAAATCTGCTTATGCACTAAACTCTCCTATTGAATTAAAATAAAAATGTTTTTCAGGACTCATGACCAGAGATTCTGATTCAGTAATCAGGTAATGGAGACAAGGACTCTGGCCTTTTAACTCTCATTTTCCAGGAAAATGGAAGTGCATGTTCAAGATTTGAAGGCTCTTTTCATCTTCAGTCCTTAAAATGAAAGATAAAATATAGATGGGTAAATTTTGAAAGCCATAACCATATGCAATCAAGAGGGAAACATTTAATTGGTTGATAAACAGAGTGAAAACAAGGTAGTAAGCTGGAAAGAAGCGGTAGGGGTGCTGGGCTCTGGATCTTTAAACAGAATTGCTGACCAGGATCACATAAGGCAATAATGTTCATTGGAATAAGCAGGGATGTTACACAAGTCTCATTGCAATTAACCTGGTACTGAAGTGGAACCCCCATTCAAGAAAAGAAGGTGAAAAACAGTTGCTGTGAATAGTTCTCTGCTGCTACACTTAATAGGAAAGTGCAGACTCAGGAAAGTGGAGAAAATAAACTCAGCCCCTCATCTAGGACCTGAAGCAAGTCACGTATTGGAAGAGAGACTTACTTGTTCAGGAATATCCCTACCGACACTATAAGGCAAGTTTTGGAGCCATCAAAGTATACTTGGGACTAGAGACCCAGTGAAAGATTGGGGCCAAAGGAAAGAATCACACAATCACAATTCATAGAAAAAAAAGAAGCAAAAACAGCAACGACCACAATAATGCAGTACTCAGGCTGACATACAACCCGAAATTCCAAATCATATGAAAAAAATCAGTAATAAGATAGGCTTTCGGGTGGATGTTGGTGTTGGTTGGGGGGGTGTGGTCTTTTGGAGGCGCCCTCTGCCATCTTCAGTACGTGGTTCCAAGTTCTGCCTATGCATTGGCATTGCAGCCAGCAATAAAGAGGGGAGAGTGTGAAGGCATGGGTGCCAGGTGGCATGCATCAGTCCCATCCCCTAGCCACCAGGGAAGATTTAGGTTCCTGATACATTTTACTGCAATGCATTCTGGGTGAGAGAAGGAATGAAGAACAAGTTGTGCTGGCTAGTCAGGGTTTTCTGCCAATATATGCCTTTCTATATGTTTGAAGATTATTATAACAGTATGGAGAAAATATGGAAAATATGGAGTGATTTAGACTAGGTTGATGATATGGTTTATGGGAGAGATACGAGCATTTTAAAATGATTTTGATTAAACGAAACAACACAATAATCAATTTGCATGAATATGTGTAATATGATCACATAGATGCATTTATATAACATTACAAATTATACATATATACTTATGTTTAAATATTAAATATAAAACACACTAAAAATGTCATACTGATTTCAACATTGTATCAGATATAATACCAATGGAGAAAAGGTATAAGAATTGAAAAGGGATAATCAAAGTTGTGGTATTTGCAGAAAAGTCATCTTCGTAAATATTCCAAGTTTACCCACAAACAAAGTATTAGTATGAATAAGAGAAATTAGCAAAACTTCTGGATACAAGATCATCTTATGAAAATTAATGATTAGCATTCCTAAACATAAGTGATGAATAATTAAAAAATTTATTAGTTCAGGGTACCCTATTCACAACGGAAACAAACTCTGTTACAAAGAATAAATGTATGTAAATATTGATGACATTTTCATGTAAAAAATAATGAAAAAAATTTTGAAATCCATTTTTTAAAGGCTTGAATAAGTGAAGCAATATTTCCTTTTCCTATCTGGAAGTGATCATTTCCCTCTAAAGTAACATATAGATTCATATAAAAAATATCAACAGTATTTTTAGAGTGGAAAAAAAGTTTTCTTAGATGTCTTAAAATTTGAAAGGACAAAAATAAGAAAATACTTTTTTGAAAAATAATAAGGTGTAATTGCCTGACCAAATAAAGTTATTTTTTATAGAATTGCTTTGATTAAAATTATATGGAAATAGTATGGGTATAGTAAAGCACACTGAGAGAATATAGCAGTGCGCCCAGAAATGAAACCCTAAATATAAGACAATATGTTAGACGATAAATGTATCATTGAGAAAATAAATGGAAAACCACACTTGCTTCTCATGTAGGAAAAATTTTAAATTCCGCTCTCATATTTGCGCAGAAAGAAATTTAAGACATCTTCAAGACTTGATGGTAGAAGACAAACTTCAAACATTCAGGAAAATAGAGGAGAAAATCTATTGAGCTTTTGGTTACAGTAGAATTTCTTAAGGCACAAAGAGAGCAAATCCGGAAGAGGAAGATTAGCCACACACTGGAAAAGTATATTGCAATGCATATAACGAACAAAGAAAAATAACTGATATTTTAAAAATCTGCAGATTGTATTTTTAAAAGGAAAGCAAGCACTTGAAATTTAAAGTTTGCTAGTTTCTATTTATTTCAAAAATAGCTAATTGAACAAATGACCAAATAATAAATTTATGATCACTGAAAAATGTGGGTGATATTTGTAATCAGTACTTCTTAGTTAATTTGTAGTGTGGACTAACAATTTATTTCTATGACACAGTTCAGTTCAAACAGATGATAGAGAAACAATAGCTGAAATCTCTCTTAACTACATAAGGTTTTTATAGGACATTTATGTAAACCAAATATTAATAATGGGTATATGTCTATAAGAAAATTTAGGTGACGTTAAGAGAAATATTAATATACTCAGAATTCAATGTCATGGACTTGATAATATTTTAAAAAGTTGAAATACATTTCAAAATTGCTTTAACATGTTAGAAGCCAGATTCAATCAAAATGAGATGCTACACTGAGGTAAGATAGAACTTTGAGATGGGATACTAGAAAAGAACATGCTTAGAATATAAGACTATACATCTGGTTTACACCATGCTGAATCTGAGGTATTGTTAGGACACTCTTAATAGAAATTTAGAACTGGAAGCTGGCTATCTGGGTGTATCAGAAAAAGTATTTGGGTTGGAGATACACTTGTGAGCCTGTATTCTGAATTTGAAGATGTGGGCATGCCATGCATAGGTGAGATTTCTTATGGAAAGAGCCAAGAGTAAGAGAAATAAAGTTAGTAGAGAATAAAGTTAAGTCTCAAAATTGAGGAACCCTAAACCTTCTTAACATGAGTACAACCAACAAACTTGAATTCCAATACTAGTAATCACTCTCTCTGCCATTTATTTTACAGAAATTGGTAATTTTGCACGTTCGGTTGTCACTAGTTTTTGTGACTCATTGCAAAGGTCCAATGTTGGTTCTATAAGCACTATTTTAATATTGATTAATCCAGATACAAACCTGCAATGGAAAACTCCATGATTTATTGAAGGAGTATGTGTTGTGTCATCTGCTTTTTTGAGACAGTATCAAGACAGTTGGTCTCAGAGACTTACCCCAAAAGTCACCTTTCAAAATAAGTTGATTCAACATATGCCATAGCAAACTTAACCAATGTTTTTGTCTTGCTACATCTAGAGACCACAGATATTCCAGTGTCCAGTGATTAACATAAAAAGCTTGAGTTTTGTCCCAAAAATTCCAGTTTCAAAGTCTTTAGTGTTCTGATTCTGTTTAAACTGATATAACAGGGATTTATTTTGTCTTTTGAAAATGATAACTCTAAGAAGATTCAATTAGTCTATATATATTTTATCTACCACTCTAGATTTTTAAAATGTTCCAGTAGTATTGCAGTTCACATATGTTGTCTTCACTCATGCCATTGCCATCCTCTACAAAATATTAGAACTTACGGGAAAACATTTTCATAGTCTAATACTGGGTCTAGAATATTTGGTTTAGTAATCAACATTACTATTTTAATTTTTCTGTCCTTTTTCTGAGTTTTTTGGTGCCTAGTCTCTAATACAAATTCTTAGCGCGATTTAATTCTGCCCTGAAGTATTTTAAGGAGAAATATTACGACTGTCATGTTAACAGTGAAGAAACTGATGCCCAAAGACCAAATGGTTGTCCAAGATTTTTATGCTGAATTAGCTACTTAGTATCAGACTTAATAACCACTAAAAAATAACCTTATTTTTCTTTTTTTTCAATATTGGAATATATTAGCAAAACTTTTCCTAACTCATAGTCAAAATTTTTGTCTTTGTAATAATTTTATTGTGTTTGCTAGGAATGGAGGAAGGTTACAGATAATCTGTTGATTAATAAAAAAAAAAAAAGACCCATCAAGATTCTAAAGAATAAAATCTTAGAAGATGCCTTTAAAATCCATGATTACTCATTTTCTGAAGAATTGTGAAAGTGAAAGGTGGACCCATAACAGTAGCACTTTCATTTTAGGCAGGAATTTCCAGGCTGGCACATTTCTTGTTATGTCCCTTATGCCAAAATGCCAAGTTGATAGGATGGAAAGAGGTCATGTATTATTTTCAAAAGTAGTTGAGGGGGCCAGGATTTTCTCTGCAAGCACTGGCTTTACAAAAGTACACTGAGAATTTTTACTTTCTTCATCCAAAATGTTAATATACAACAACAATGTGTGTACAGCTGTGTGTATGTGAAATACACGTGCAAGTCTAAGCGGAGAGCTCCAATATTCCTTCCTTGGTATTTTTTAAATGTCAGCCCTCATTAAAAAGGCAGAATTGAATGAAAGAATGGGTCACTATCTCACTGCAACCCTTCTTATCACTCCAAGCTATTTTATGCATATATTCTAATATGTTTCTCTCCTTGAAGGGATTTTTTTTTTTTAAAGAGATGAGGTCTTGCTATGCTGCTCAGGCTGGCCTCAAACTCCTGGGCTCAAGAGATCCTCCTCCCTCAGCCTCCTGAGTACCTGTAATTGTAAGCATGCACCACACACCTGGCTTCTGTCCATTAACATTTTAAAAATTATATTATTTCTACTGTAAGTCATCCATTATTTTTACAATTTTGAACAAGATATAAGATGGTTCATACTTAAACCTATGACCTTCTATCTACTTAATTGATTATTCCTACTTCAAATTCAAGAAAATCAATACTGGTACCCAGAAAAACAAGCAAGAGTCTAGTGACTTCCCTTCAGTAAAGGAAAACTAAGGAATGCCTGCTTATTTACCTTGATAAGAGGCTTTTGCACAACTTTCTGAACTCATTGAATGGTTTAAAGTCAGCAGGCTCATTAGTTGAAATATCTCCAACCTGCCATCTGCCATCTTCAAATAACATCACAGGGCCTGGTTCTGACAATTTCTGCAGGACCTACAAATGCATGCAGCCACCTCCAATTATATTTTACCTATTTAAATGGCCAGTCTTCACATTGGGAAGCTTCAGGGAAGGAAAGAATAATGAGGCACATATAAGTAGGCATAAAAAAAAGAACAGATAAAAGCAGAGTGACACTATCAGAAGTGTGGTACTTTGCATTTAGCATATACAAAAGACAAAAGACCATGAAAATGAAATGATGACAGAATAAGGCAGGGACAATGTATGCATTTATTCTGTGCTGCAAAGAGAGAATACCCTGTGGCCCATTTTGTGTTTCTAATGTCCACTCAGCAAAGTTTTCCTGTGAGCATCAAACTCCTATGGGAATGTTGCCAAGGAAGGATTGCAGAATCAGGACTCAGGCATAAAACATCGAGTCATGACTTAAGCGCCTGCATTACAAACTGGAGTCATTTTAGAACTACACCTACAGACACTTATCAAGCATAATTGTTTTTGTTTTGTTTCTGTTGTTGACTTAATGGGTCTGAAAGGTGTGTGAGAGAGACAGAGACAGACACAGAGAGACAGAGAACATGCGTGTGTGGAGGTGTGCTTGTGTGTGTGCCTATGTGTTATGGAAAAAGCACTGATGTTGGTAGTTTGAGGCTTTTGCTTCCTGAAATAACTAGCAATAAATAAATTAGTTCATGTAGCCACTCTGAATAGTTTTACTAGACAGACAAATTAAATATAAATATCTGAAGATAATGTGCACCAGGGTTCAACGTCTGGTGTGTCAGTTCTAATGTGTTTTTCCACACATGTAAGTGTTTTGGATTGTGAGACAGGGATTCTGCTTCATATTTTGATTTAAACACTCTAAAAAGGAAGTTAGCATTTTGATTTTCCTGTCATTTTGAAACAGCATTTTAATTTAGTTACATATCCATAACAATTTTTGAGTGTTCACATAATATTCTGTGGCTGTTCTAGGCAGTGAGGTTCCAAAGAAGAAAAGACAAATTTCCTGTCTTCAAAGATCTCACAAGACAGTGAAAAAAGAGCGGGGACAGGGGAAAAGTGCAGTGTTCGCCAATGCTCACTTCAGTAAGGCAGGCCAAATTTTCATCAAATCAATGGAGATCTGTTATTTCAGTATTAGTATTTGAATGCTCAGGAAATATTTGTTAAATTATTCAGTCTAATTCTAGCCACAAATTCCTGAGATAATTATAATGTTCCCATTTCAAAAGGTAAGAAAATGGAAATTTGGAGAGTTTCAGAGACCACATATTAGATTACTTGGTTGAAAAGGAAGTAAATTTCAAACTGAGGAATTGTTTGCTTGGTTAGCTTTTGCCTGTTTGTTTGTTTTCCTTCAACTGCAAGTGGCAAAAATGATCTCTGCAACTCCTTGACATGAATGAGGTTGAACTATCACTTGAGAATATCATCACTTTGCTTCTTTATTATGCATGGAAGGATTCCTCAATTCATGAGCAAAGATGATACTAATTTAGAAAGATAATCAGGAAAAATGGGAGCATAGAGAATGCATGAAGTGTCAAGACCATATGGATGTGGCTAAATAAGAGAAAGGAAAATGTTAAACAGTCAGTAGAATATTGAAGTAAAGAAATGTACAGCCAGATAAGATGAAAAGCTATGTTAGTAGCAGACGTTGGGTGTTGGTTCACTGTGTGACCTCACCCAAAGTTAGAACCATTTCTTCTTTTGACAATCTATGAACTGAAGAAGTTCAAAATCAAACTCAAAGGCAGTCATATCTTGTCTTTTTCGCAGTTATATTTATCTGGACCACAAAGCAATGTGTCTGCAGCAGAAGAAATCAGATACCATCTAGAATAGCAGACTGAATCTTTGCAAAATAAGCATTCCTCTTAAGACTTATCTAGGGAGGGTTATCCCATATCTGAAGTGTTGAAGTCAAGCTATTTGGAGTGACAGTATTTCTATATTCCATGAAATATTTCCTCATGCAGAAAACAGAATGTGGAAGGGTATGAGTGAGTGTGTGTGCAGGCACATGGACATTGCATCACCTTTTCTTTTAAATAATATAGTTAGGACAACAACAAAGTTGTGAAATTGCGTGTCTTTGTGTGTAGTAGTTGTGTAGTAGTAGTAGTAATAGTAGTAATAGCAAGTAGTAGTAGTAGTAGCAGGTTTTCATCAAAGTCGAAATATTCAGTAGATCCTGAATAAAAAAAGGTTCAAATGATGGAAAAGCCATGGATTTGGAATAAATGTATTAATGTTGCTTGTAATAAATAATTTTTTTATTTTAAAATGCATATTGTATTTGAAATTGCGTTATAAAAGTGTGAGAAAAGTAGTTTAAAATATTAATGAAATGATTGACATCCACTGTTTGCTCTGTACCTGGCACCATTCTAAGTACTTCACGTGTAGTGTTTAATTTTCACAGCAATCCTGTTTTCATTAACGTGAAAATGGAAGCACTGAGAGTTACTTGCCCAGGTCACACAGTTGCCATCTAGAACTGGTGTCTGGCAGTCTGATTTTAGACTTATGTCCTTAGCCACCATGTTTTCCAAACCCCCTTATACTAAAACTCACCTGTGGTTGACTAGCGATAACACTGCTAATGTTCCTTTATATATTTTGCAGGAGTAGGTTTTGTGAACTGCTTTTAAATATAACATCATCCCATGTCATTAAATATTGAATACTACTGCAGGAGTGTGTGAGAGAGTTATTCATTTTCTATCAGTGCTCAGACTACTTAGTTTTACCAGCTCAACATAGGAAACTATATAATATGATTTATGATTTAAAGACTGGCTTGCAAAAACTAGAAACCTGTGTGACTATATTGCATATGTTAATTGTAATCCCAATGACTATTAGTATTTGTGTAGATAATACGACATAGATAATATAGACAGACTACTTATAAGAAGTAGAATGTGGTGTGCTACATAGTTTTCATGTATTCAGTGCTTCAAAGCTTTCAATTCTATCTGTAGCAACTTTAGTTATAGAAGTGTGTTTAAGAGCTTAAAACTTTGAAAACAGAATTTGAATCCCAGTTCTGTCACTTACTAGGGATAAACATATTATTAAGTATATTTACATATTATTAAACATATTGTTAAGTCTCAGTATTGCTATCTGTAAATTGAGTCTAATAACAACATTTACCACATAGGAGTGGTATGTAAGGATTATGTAATTTGTCCATTTTTCCAACAAATATTTGTTGATCTCTCTTCTGTGCAAAGAACAGTCTAAGCACTGTCATTTATTAGGGAAAATAAAAATTCATCCCAGGACTCATTAAGTTTATACGCTATTGGGGTTAGAGAGCTAATAAACAAATGAATGTTTAATATTATATAAATAAAATATAGATGACATATATAATATACTTACCTTAGAGATTACCATGTGGCAAATGCAAAGTATCATTGGTGCAAAATAATAATTATTATTACTTTATTTTATTGCACATGCAAGATATCTATGTGCTAAAGAAGCAACTGTGATAATAGCAAAATAAAGTGAGAAAAAAAATCAATGATATTTAGCTTTTGCCTTGCAAAGTACTTAAAATAGAGGCATTCTGAAAAGAATGCAGATTCTTGGGATTTATATATTGAATAAATTTGTTTCTTTTCATTTTATGAAGACAAAGCAGAGACTCCTAAACAGAGTTGGTCTCCACTGCTGCCCTTCTGACTTCAGCACTTGCATGCTGAAGTTTTGGTTTGCTTATTCTACTTAAAAACACTCTTGATAACATTGAAAAATCACTAATGAAGCTCCCTTCCCCAGGCCCATTAGCAAGTTACATTTCACAAATGAAATCAACAGCCTGAAAAAGGAAATGCAGGCTGCCTGCCTCAACAGCTTAGCATGGGGACTTCTCAGTTCCATATTTCTGCAATGCTTGTACATGTAGCCCAAAATGAAAGGCTTCAGTGGCAAATGTTTATAGAAATTAGATATTTTATTATTCTACAATAGTAATTAGTGGTAGGAAAAAATTAAACAGTGAAGATGGAATGAAAAATAAATGCTTGCCTGCCGCCTCTCTGAACTTGCAGTCCCAATGGCCGGTATTAATTAACAACTGTCCTTAGTTTCCAGAAGCATCTCATTATAACTTTTTATTGAGCTTCATATATAGACAAAGTTTATATATATACACACATATGTAAATACATATATAGTTGTTTTTATATGGCTTGAAATAAATCCTGGTTAGAAACTGCAATCTCATATGGCTCAAAAAATACTTTACTGTCAGTAGAAATACCATCTACAAAATAAGTGCACTGAGTTCTTAAAAATCGAGTAGCCTAATAAAAGAGTTGTTCAACTTAGAAAATGCATTTCCTATTTCTCACATATCAATTCCTGCCTCAAATATTCAAGGGTAAGTTCCCAATTCTGTTTTAAAAAAAGAAGATTACTTTGAAAGATCATACAATTTGAGTTTATGAGCATAATTTTAAAATAGCTAAGCTCTTTATATACATCACTCCTAACCCTCACATCAATTTTACAACATTATTTTCTCCACTTTAGCAATGACAGAATAAAGACTTGGGTTTTATGTAATGCCCAAGGTCACAGAACTTAGGAAATGGGCTTGCTTTTAAAATCAGATTATAGAACCCAAAAACTGACTCTTCATACACCAAAAGAACTTATCCTAAGGTCATCTTTAGCATTACTGTTCACATAACACTAAAGCCAGTAATTCTATTCTAGAAAGAGGGCCCACAGCCACACGTTAGATAGCACCTTTTCATAAGAGTGCTTACAAAATTCTGTGTACAAGACCGAAGTTGGTTCTGGTTGTATTGTACCCATAGTTGATAAAAATATACTCCACAATTTTTATTTTTTCCAAAAGATCGTTTGACACACGTTAAGTCTGAGAAGATTTCAAGATTGCAATAACAATGTGATTGAGAGGAGTGAGAGCCATGTGCAGAGTGGGAAGCAAGGCTGTTTCAAATAGATACCTATTCTTGATGAGCAAAACGCTAATGAACTGTGTCCTTGGAAGGAAAGATTTAAATTCGCGGGAATTTGTTTTTAAGAAATCCAAATATTCAAAATTAGCCATACTTCAGAAACAGAACTAAGAAGGAGACCAATATCATTCTATCCAGACCTTGGGATATGACCCGGGTGAAGGGAAGTAGGTTGGGAAAATGGAATCATAGTTCTGCCACTTAGCAGCTGAATGAACTGTAAGCTTCAGTCACTTCTTCTCTACCAAATGGGGATTAAAATAGCATGTACTTCATAAAATAATGGAATAACGCAAGTTAACAATTGACCAGCACTTGAGCCATAATAAGTACTCCAGAAAAAATAATTCTCATTACTAGAATTGTGCTAATTTGCTTGAAAGTTTAAACTGTACTATTGACCTAGCATAGATACAATAAAGACAGACTGTTGGAGAAAATAAAAGTTGTTTCCTTTCCAAAGAAGCCAAAATCTCATCAGAACTCACCATCAAAAGAGAGAATTGTGTTATTGTAGACTAAGTAGGAATTAACTTCAGCCTAAACTGACTGAGACAAAACATAGCATCAGAAAACCCAGCAATTGAAGATATCATTGAATTACTGGAGGCCATATTTGCTATCGTTGGAAACATAAAGACATCACTTATTTTTTTAAGTTTCTAAAATAAAATGTAAATGCAACAGCTATGCTACATTGAACTTTTATCTCTAGTTCTAGAGGCACAAGATGAATCAATTTCTTCTAGGACTACGGATACCCAACAGGGAGCCTTTAGTCTTTCTATATATTCCATTTATTTCACTCATTCATTCCTTCAACAATATTCGTTGACCATATACCACATGTCAGATATTTCACCCAGGGCTGATATTTGAGTAATAAAACACAGTTCTTGCACTAATGAAGCTTAAAATCTAAAGAGTGGTTACAGAGAATAACAAAATTTTCTATAATACTGTGAAATAGGGTATATCTACCAAGCTAAGTGAATGTGTCAAAAAAAGGGGAGAAATATGTGCCAAAGAGTGTCAGAGTGCATTAATAGCACCAATACTACTTGCATTCCGTACTTGCATACCGAGTGCTTTCAAGTATTATAGGGAGTAGGATGTAAAAGCCTATGACATTCTTTATTATATACAATTCTGCAGTTAAACAAATTAGTTTTTTAAATTATAACTACAAAAAATGAGACATGGCTAGGCTAAAACCCAAATAAAGCTGGTAGCATTATCCCTTATTCATAGTTTATGCTCATAGGTATTCCAACTACGAGTTTTTCTGCTGTTTGAAGGGAGGAAAACTATAA
Source organism: Piliocolobus tephrosceles (assembly GCF_002776525.5). NCBI lineage: Eukaryota > Metazoa > Chordata > Mammalia > Primates > Cercopithecidae > Piliocolobus > Piliocolobus tephrosceles. The sequence continues at coordinate 22,176,154 of NC_045438.1, read as the reverse complement.
TGTACCAGAACTCTTCCATTAATCAAAAGAAGACTCTATACCAAGAACAGATAACTATAAAGCCTAAGCAAAGTTGGTTAAATAAGAGGATAGACTGGCAACATGAAAATATAGGCAAGTATCTTATTGATTAGGGTGGGGCTATAAATATTACTTGAATAGTTTAAAGAAGCTATGAATTTATTTTATACTGGTGTTTTTAGAATGCAGAATTTCTGGACAAAAGACACTGTCCCAGGACAATAAGAGAACAAGATACTTCATTTCACTGATTGTTTATATTATTATATTAAATTTAAGTAAAAGTGATTTATTTTATAAAATTAACACTAATAGAAATACTAGGAAAACAATAATTATATTAACCACCAGGTGGAGCCCTATGAATTAAATGTATAGTAGTCAAAAAAATTACTTAAATTGGTCAAATTAGGAAAATTGATGACATTTTTCTTCTGAGCAATTTTTATTAATTTTTAAATTTGCAATATTTGTAGAAAGCATAAATTATGAGTCCTGGCTTTTATTAAAGACAAGAAGCCAAATTACTTGATTAGCATGAAACATTTTGCAAACTGGATATTAAAATCAAAGTATTTTTGCTTAAGTTACTTTATAATTTATCAAAGATACCTATTTCATTAATATTTTGATAACAGTATATAACTATAATTGAAATTGAGAACAGACAAGAAAAATCAGTGAAGCCTACCTATTAATCCACCTTGTACTGATTATTTTTCAAATGTTATTTTTTTCCCCTTTTGTTTGTACGTGTTTATGTGTATGTTTTACCACAGAACCTGAAACTAAAAAAGATGAAAAGATATCCAAAGCAGGTAAGGGTATTTTGTAAGATTTATATACAAGGAGATGTTCTGTTTGGTTGGAACAAAGCTAGTTTTACAGTTTTACAATCACGGCTGGATAAAACATTTAGACATCCAAAACATTAAAAAAAAACTGATGCTACGTGCTGTATATTTTACAAGTAATAAGCAATAAAATTAAATGTATGCTAAGTTAACAAAAATTCCTTGCTTTCTGGTAGCAGATTTTGGGTAAGTTTATCAAAGCGCTAGAACCATTAGCACATACACTGCTCTTTGTTTATTTACTGGGCAATTGAACACTGTTTATGAAATGCTAAGAGTGCACCTTAAATGTCAGAGGCTCCATACAGAGTGTGACAAATGCCCACAATTTATTATTATCATGCACTGATTTTTATGAACCTATATTTACCTACTTTCAACCATTTTTGATCTCCAAAAAAGGAGTCCCATGCGGTCCAGCCTAACAGATTAAACACTTTTCTTTCCCACAATTAAATGTGCAAATATTTTATGGAGACGTAATCCATTGACCTATTGGCTATTAATTTGAAAGTTGAAGTACTTTTAAAATAGACTTTCTAAAAACAGGTTTGGCAAGGGAAGAAGTCAAGAGATTAGCAGGGCACTCAAGGCGAGTGATGAAGGTTGAGTGGAAGAGTAGCATAGAATAGGGGAAAATGTAAAAAAGGAAGACAGTAAATCCTAAGGAAAATTTCCATTATAGTCTTTCTGTGGCTAATCCTAATTCAAGTATTTTATATCTATATAAGGAGATTTATATGTTTATATCTATCTGTATCTATATCTCTCTGTATAGTGAAAGTGATACTACATAAATGCAGACATTCACGCTGTTGGTCTAAAAATTTTTGCATGTATTCATTTGCACAAATCTGAGTCTATATTTAAGCAATTGTAATTAACCCATCTATGTATATGTTAAATATTAAATTATTAAAGTCACTTCTCTTAAGAGCACTGCCATTAGACCAAAATAAATTGTTTAAGTTATTTTCTTATTTTTAATGAGTGAGCATGCCCATTTGAAGTAATTTTATGTAATTTTAAAATATGCATTCTTTGGAAGATCAATGAAAAGTTGAACAATTTTGAGGCCAGGCGTGGTGGCTCACACCTATAATCCCAGCACTTTGGGAGGCCGAGGCAGGTGGATCACGAGGTCAGGAGATTGAGACCATCCTGGCTAACATGGTGAAATCCTGTCTCTACTAAAAATACAAAAAAATTAGCTGGGTGTGGTGGCAGGCGCCTGTAGTCCCAGCTACTGGGGAAGCTGAGATAGGAGAATGGCGTGAACCCAGGAGGCGGAGCTTGAGTGAGCCGAGATTGCATTACTGCACTGCAGTCTGGGCAACACAGCGAGACTCCATCTCAAAAAAAAACACACACACACACACAAAAGTTGAACAATTTTAAACTGTAGAAAGAAAACATAATAGAGATAAAATGGTATATTGAGTGTTTACATCAAAAGTTACAACTGAACTTTAGATATATCTTCAGAAAAGGAAAAACTATACAAAATAGGTGCATTACGTTGTCCTTTCCTATTTGCGTTACATTGTATTTATGCTTTATTTTACTGATGATATATAATAGAAAAAGTAACATGCACTAACAATTTCCTATTATTAGTTTACATTAAGTATTTATGTCTATTTTATTATTATTACTTAAAATTTATTTTAAGTTCAGGTGTACATGTGCAGGATGTGCAGGTTTGTTACATGGGCAAACGTGTGTAATGGGTTTTGTTGTAACAATTATTTCATCACCCAGGCATTAAGCCTAATATCCATTAGTTATTTTTTCTGATCCTCTTCCTCCTCCCACCCTCCACCCTCCAACTGACCCGAGTGTGTGTTATTCTCCTCTATGTGTTCATATGTTCCCATCAATTAGTTCCCACTTATAAGTTTATCCTTAGTTTCCTAAGGATAATGGCCCCCCATTCCATCCATGCCACTGCAAAGGATCTTATTCTTTTTCATGACTGCATAGTATTCCATGGTGTATGTGTACCAGATTTTATTTATCCAGTCTATCATTGATGGGCATTTGACTTGATTCTATGTCATTGCTATTGTAGATAGTGTTGCAGTGAACACATGTGTATTTACAACAGAAGGATTTATATTCCTCTGTTTATATACCCAGTAATGAGATTGCTGTGTTAAATGGTATGCCACGCTGGTCTCTGATGAATCAACACACTATTTTCCACAATGGTTGAACTAACTTACAGTCCCACTATACACGTTCCTTTTTCTCCACAACCTCACCAGCCTCTGTTATTTTTAGACTTTAATAATAGCTATTTTGGTTGGTGTGAGATGGTCTCACTGGAGTTTTGATTTGCATTTCGTTAATAATCACTGATATTAAGCCTTTTATCATATGTTTATTATTTGTTCATATGTTTCATTATTTGTTCATTATTTGTTCATATGTTTCATTATTTGCTCATATGTTTCATATGAACAAATAATGTTTCATATGAACATATATTTCATATGTTTCATATGTTCATATGTTTCATATGTTTCATATGTTTATGTCTTCTATTGAAAAGTGTGTTTTCATGTCATTTGCCCACTTTTTAATGAGGTTGTTTGTTTGTTTCTTGTAAATTTGTTTAAGTTCCTTATAGATGCTGGATGTTAGACCTGTGTCAGACATATGGTTTGCAAAAATTTTCTTCCATTCTGTAGGTTGTCTGTTTACTCTGTTGATAGCTTCTTTTGCTGTGCAGAAGCTTGTTGGTTTAATTAGATCCCGTTTGTCAATTTTCGCTTTTGTTGCAATTGCTTTTGGCGTCCTCATCATGAAATCTTTGCCAATGCCTATGTCCTGAATGGTATTGCCTGTGTTGTCTTCCAGGCTTTTTATAGTTTTAAGTTTTACATTTAAGTATTTAATCCATCTTGAGTTAACTTGCGTATATGGTCTAAGGAAGTGGTCCAGTTTCAATTTTCTGCGTATGGCTAGCCAGTTATCCCAGCACCATTTATTGAATAGGGAATCCTGTCAGTTTTGTCGATCAGATAGTTGTAGGTGTGGAGTCTTATTTTTGGATTCTCTAATCTATTGGCTTATGTGTCTGTTCTTGTACTCTGGGACGCAGCTGCCAGAGGAAGGGGCAGGCAGTCGTCTTTGCCGTTTTGCGGTCTTCACTGGTGATACCTCCAGGTACTGGAAAATTTGAGGTGACTAGGGTTTGGAGTGGACACCCAGCAAACTACAGAGACACTATGGCAAGGCAACCAGACTGTTAAAACAAAAACAAAAACAAACAAACAAACAAACAATCTCCATTCAAAGGGCAGCAACCTCAAAGATTGAAGGTAGATAAGCCCACAAAGATGAGAAAGAATCAGTGCAAGAATGCTGAAAACTGAAAAAGTCAGAGTACCATCTTCCCTTAATATGACTATATCACCTCTCCAGCAAGTGTTCAGAACTGAGCAGGGTCTGAGATGGCTGAAATGACAGAAGTAAACTTCAGAATGTGGATAAAATTGATCTTCACTAATCTAAAGGAGCACATTCTAATGCAATGCAAGGAAGCTAAAAATTATGACAAAACATTGTAGGAGCTGACAGACAAAATAGCTAGTAGAGAGAATAACATAAGTGACCTGATAGAACTGAAAAACACAATACAAGAATCTAAATGCAATCATAAGTATTAATAGCAGAATAGACTAAGCAGAGGAAAGAATATGTTTACTTTTATGTGGTATTTGTTTTTAATTTACTATTATGAAAGATAAATCAGCATTAAGGCATCTTTTATTATAAAATATGATCAATCAACTTATTGAAAACATGTATCATGCTAATGTCACTACCATATGTCCGGAGTTGTCCTCAGTGATGCAAAGTTTACAAACAAGGGGTAAGATATTATTTCCATCCTCAAAGAGTGTCATCAGGGACATAGACATGAGCTATTGAAAGATGGCTACAAGGAAATGATGTTAGTGAAAAGTTCCCTAGGAAGTTAGAGAGAGGAGCCATTCCTGTATCCATCGCTAAGTAGCAGTAAGTGAAAAGTTAATGGAGATTATATATTTAAGCTAGAAATTCAGGAATATACAGTTGACTCTTGAACAATGTGGTAATTAGGTGCATTAACTCCCCATGCAGTTGAAAATCCACATGTAACTTTTGACTTCTCTAGAACTCAACTACTAATAGCCTCCTGTTGACCAGAAGCCTTCCTGGTAATATAAACTTGATGCACAACTATTTTGTAGGTTATATGTATTATGTGCTATATTCCTACAATAAAGTGAACTAGAGAAGAGAAAATATTATTTAAAATATCATAAGGAAGATAAAATACATTTACTATTCATCAAGTGGAAGTGTATCATCATGAAGGTCTTCATCCATGTCTTCATGTTGAGTAGGCTGAAGAGGAGGAGGAAAAGGACGGGTTGCTCTTGCTGTCTCAGGGGTGGCAGGAGTCGAAGAGGTGGAATAAATGCAAATGGATCAGGAGAAATGTAACTTTACATAAATGGATTGTAATTTCTATCTGTTTTGCTTTTTCATTTCTACAAAAATGTTTCTAGATAGTACCAATCCTTCTTCCAGCATTTACTTTACTGAAGCAATGCTTCGTGTAAGGGTCCATGTTGTAAAATAAGTTAAAGCAGTCTTGAGTAACTGGAACCCCTCTGCCAGATTCTCTAATGCCAATGTGTTTCTGGTACTGTTTCTTCCAAATCTTCTACCTCTTTTTCTGGTACTAATTCAGAAGTAATCGTCTTCATTAGATTATCTTCTATTAATTCCTCTGGCATGCTGTATATTAGTGCTTTAATTTGTCCAAGACCTGAATGTTGAAATCCTTTACCTTCCACCTTTTTTGCCATATCTATTGTCTATTTCATGATTTTTTTTATTGACTCTGTCATAAATCCTGTGAAGTCATGCACAACATCTAGATACAGTTTCCTCCAACAGAAACATTCTGATTCAAGCTTGATGACTTTCATAGCTTTTTCCTCTAACAAAGATGACATCTTCAATAATACAGTTCTTCCAGACTTTCATGATGTTCTCTCTTGTCAAGTTTCTCTTCTATAGCAGACAATCCTTTCCATAAAGAACCATGTATAATGAGCCTTAAAAGTTCTTATGACCTCCTGATCTAGAGACTGAATTAGAGACGTTCTGTTTGGGGGCAAGTAGACCACTTCAACACCTTTGGTGTAGAACTCAGAGAGTTGTGGGTGGCCAATGGCATTATTCAATTATCAAGAGAATGTTAAAAGGCAGTCTTTTACTGGTAAGGTACTTCCTGACTTCAGGGACAAAGAATTGATGGAGCCACTCCAGAAAAAAATGTTTCTGATATGACTTGGCTCTGTATCACCAACCAAATCTCATCTCAAATTGTAATCCCCATAATCCTCATGTGTTGAGGGAGGGACTGGAAGGGAGGTGATTGGATCATGGGGGCAATTTCCCCCATGCTACTCTAATGATAGTAAGTAAGTTCTCATGATATCTGATGGTTTTATAAGTGTCTGGCAGTTCCTCTTTCACACTTGCTCTCTCTTGTCTGCTGTCATGTAAAATGTTCCTGCTTTCCTTTCTGCCACGATTGTAAGTTTCCTGAGGTCTCCCCAGCCATGCAAACTATGAGTCAATTAAACCTCTTTTCTTTATAAAATTACCCAGTCTCAGGTATTTATTTTAACAGTATGAAAACAGACTAAAACAGGTTTTCACTGTCCAGGTCTTCTTGTACAATCAAAATATTTGAAACTGGTATTTATGTTTTCCCTTCAGGACTTGGGAGTTAGCATCTTTCTAGATAAAGTCAGTCTTGATCATAAACCCAACTGCATTTGCACAGAATAGTAGAGTTAACTTGTCCCTTTCTGCTTAAATTCTGGGGCTCAATTACTTATTAATGAATGTCCTTTGTAGTATTATTCTTTTTCCAAAATGAGTCACTTTCCTTCGTATTAAAAACCTGTTCAGGCAGATACGCTTTCTTCTCAATGAATTTCTTAATGGTGCCTGAGAATTTGTCTGCTGCCTTCTCTTGGTTGGCTGAACCTTCTTCTCTTATTGTTTGGACATTTTAAAAGCCAAATCTCTTTCTAAAATTATCAAACCATCCATTGCTGGTATTAAATTCTCCAACTTTATATTCTTCACCTTTCTTTTTCTTTAAGTTGTCATATAATGACTTCATTTTTTCTTCAAATATATTAGAGTCTGTAGGAACAACTTTCTTATAGCAGTCCTGCACTCACATAAAAGCTGCATTTTCGAAATGAGATAAAAAGGTATTTTGCAATAAATACAAGGTTTTCACTCCTGCTGGTGTAGTTGCAATGATGATTTCACAAATTTCCTTTTCTTTTTGAATAATTACCCTTATGCTGGATTTATGTACCTTGAAATGGTGGACAACCACAGCTGCAGACCTCAATCTACAGTACCTATCAAGCAATTCAAATTTTTCCAGTAATGTTGTGACTTTTTATGCTTCTTTGGAGCATTTCCAGCATCACTAGTGGCACTTCATATCATATTGGTCCCATCATTTTAGTCAAGGTTTATGGTATTGCACTGAAAATGATAAATAAGAACTACAAAAAAATCACCTTTTACTGAAATATGCAATTTACTGGACAGACGAACTGCTCATGCAGAGATTAATGTCATACAGCATTTTAAGCAGATAGTCACAAAACCTCAGTTCATCACAATAGTAGCAAGAGAGGCTACAAAATCACTACAGTAGTACAGTATATACTACAGTTAATTTTAGGCAGTTATCATTTACTACTGCATCTTTACATTTGTTTACCTTTCTCTTGACTGTGCATGGCACTTTGTATGATCTGGAAGTGTTTATAGTGGAAGTTTAGACAAATTTTGTCTTTTTATAGTTGATTTATATATTTGTATATTTTATGGTAACAAATGACAAAACAGACTAGTACCTACGTGTATTTTATGCAGTTATGACATATCTATTTTTTATGTATTTTTATGCAACACAGTTCATGTGTGTTTTTTTCAAATTGTTTCAAACCTCCCCCAAAACTTTTCAATGTATTTATTGGAAAAAAAACAAAAACAAAAAAAAAACTTAGGTATAAGTGAACCTGCCCAGTTCAAACTTGTGTTGTTCAAGAGTCAACTGTGCAAGGGCAGCTGATATAAGGAGATTACGTTACTATAAAGTATGATGGAAACAGTGTTGTCTTTATACTAGTGATACATGAATTTGATTCCCTTTGCCCCTTGTTTAGGGGTGTAACTTTACTTAAATTACTTAATGTTTCTGAACATTAATTTTCTTATCTATTGAGTGAAGCTCATCATACTTACCTAGCAGATGTGTTACATGAAACAGAAGTGATGCTTTCTGTTTAGTCCCGTTTCAGTATGAGAGCTGTATTTATGAGCTATCCCAGAGACAGCAATGAGCACAGCATCGGTGGGAAAGGTGAGGACATTCCAGGAGTCACGTGGCTAGCAGAAAGTGGCAAAGGATACAGTCAAAAGAAGGTGACTCTTTAAATTCAGGAATGGGGGCTTAGAAGACTAAAGTGAAATTTGGATTCCTGAGGCCATAATTGAGAAGAAGGTGGAATTGTTAGTCTTATAATAGCATGCAGAGTGAAATTACATAGAAATAAATTAGAATCAGGAGTTAGAACCAAAATATTTTATAACAATCTATGTATTATAAAATAAAAGTAGGGGCAACATAAAAGTGGCATAAAGCGAAAGTAATGACCTTGTGATATTTACATTAAATTAATTAACATTGGTTACTTTCCAAAGTATTTAGAGCCATGACTAATGTTCAGTAAATTATTTTTTAAGTTTTAAAAAATCAGTCAGCTTTGAAACCTATTGAAAACTACTAATGACATGTTGTTACATATTCCTTCGGGCCTGTGAGTACTTATGCTTTAAAAAGACAATCTTTCTCTCTGTACTGTATTATAAAGGCTTTTGTAATCATAAAACTATTTCATATGAAAATAGTAGATATCGATGGCATTAGTTCTGTATAACTACAAGGTCTGAAGCGTGAGAGGATGGAGGTGATTAACTGGAAGCTGCAAAGGGAATTCATGTGGGGTGAGTGCTTGTGGAGTCCCTACATAGGGATTTTCTATAGATACTTGTAAGTTGGGAACATTCACTTTGAATCTCAGGCTGGGTTTTGTATTTATGAAGTGAGAGGTTTAGAGTAGAAGACAAAGGAAAGAAAGAGTTCTTCAAAGCTGAGAAAAAGTAAAACTTACACACTGTTGATGGGAATGTAAACTAGCTCAGCCACTGTGGAAACTAGTTTAGAAATTTCTCAAAGAACTTGAAACAGAACTACCATTCAACGCAGCAATCCCATTACTGGGTATTTATCCAAAAGAAAATAAATCATTCTAAAAAAACAACACACATGCACTCATATGTTCATCACAGCACTATTCACAATAGCAAAGACATGGAGGCAAGCTAGGTGCCCATCCGTGGTGGATTGGATAAAGAAAATATGGTACAGCTACATGATGGAATACTATGCAACCATAAAAAGAATAAAATTATGTCCTTTGAAGCAACATTGATATAGCTGGAGGTCGTTATCCTAAGCAAATCAGTGGAGTAACAGAAAAGCAAATACTGCAAGTTCTCAGTTATAAGTGGGAGCTAAACATTAGATACTCATGGACATAAAGATGGCAAAAATACTTGTGACTACTAGAGAGGGGAGAGAGAGGGGGAATAAAGGGTTGAGAAACAAACTATTGGGTGCTATGCTCACTACCTTGGTGATGGGATTGTTTGTACCCCAAACCTCAGTATCATACAATATACCCAGATAAAAACCCTGCACATGTACCCTTTAAATCTAAAATAAAAGTTGAAATTACTTTTTAAAAAATGAGCATAAGAAAAGGGAAAATAACTGAGAACAACTTCTTGGAAAAGCAAAAGAGCTAGTGAAGAGAAGAAAGGTGTTACCAGAAAGATCAGGCGATACAGTGTGCCAGCCTCCCAAAGCGTAGACACTTTCAGGAAAAAGTGGGAATGTCAAAAGTCAGCATCAATGTCTCAGAAAGGTCATGGGGGTATGATGAGTGAGACAAAGCCAATACATATGACCAAAAACCCTGTCATCCTGTTAATGTTTGGAGAGCATTTCCAGTAGAGTGGTGGAAACAGAAATTAGTTTATAGGAATTTTTAAAAAGTATAAATCTTAAGTGAAGAAAATGCACAAACTACTTTTGTGAGGAGTTTGTTGTCAAAGGGAGGCCAAAAATGATATTCTTGTATGTAGAATCAAAGAAATATTTTTACTGTCTTCATGTTTATGATAGGGTGAAGTATTCCATGAAGAGGAGGAGCAAGGAACCAACACAGAGAGATATTAATTAAGAAAGAACTGTCCCAGTTATAAGAAGTGTTGGAATACATACTCTAGGTGGAGGATATTTTTTTAATTAAGAGGAAGAAAAATTTCCCCAGAGTTTTGTGGGAATAATGAAAAGATAAATTAAATTATAGCTGAGTATTTATGAAGAAGTACTGCTTGGTAATCTTTTCTTCTAAATCCTCTCCTGTAAAGGTGACCAATAACATATTTGCTGCCAAATCCAGAGTATGGTTTTCTTGCTTTTTATGATCCCTCAGCGATATTAGACAATGTTTATCACCTCTTATTTCTCAGAAAAAGAAAAAAATCCTTTCTTTGGCAAAGCTAAATCATTTAACCTATAACTGTTAAAAATAAAACGACAAGAAATGACTATGCTTTTAAATACTGGAGCAACAGTATAACATTTATTTATTTTTAGTATAGCATATTATTGGACACTAAATTTCTTTTTTTCTTTACCCCTTTATAAAAATAATGGCAAACATGAAATGCATTTGAAGTATAAATAAAGATATAAAGACAAATTTCTAAATTTCATGTTTTATTTGGGAAGAAAGAATTGCAATTCATGGCATACTTGCAGACTCAGTGGTCTTTGATTATGTCCAAAGAACAAAGACAAGATTAGAGGATTTATTAAGAAAGAGAAATTTTATGTATTGCTTTTCGAGAAAGTTTTGCTAGCTCCCATGGGTGAGTGACACATGTGGACAAAATTCATTCTAGAGTTGCAGCAAGTTATCTCAGAAGCTATAGATAAAACTGGTTTCAGGTTACAACAAGCAATTCCAGTAGTCAAGTATGTGCAGAGAATTACATTCTTGGAGCCCTGTTTTGTGCCCTAAGTGTTTTCTCCCCTTGGCTTTTCTAGACTTTGTTCCAGTTGATTATGACAAGAATGTCCCAATTTAGAATATCAGCTTTCACATTTCCCCCCTTTGATCAACATCTTTATCTGAAAGCATCACTAATCAATCATTTTACAGTTAGGCTTAATTGTCCCTTGATGCCAAGAGGAACCTGTCCCACTTGTCTCTGTCCCATGTCTGGGGAAATGTTTGGAGTCATCAGAGACTCAGACCACATTAAAGTAACAAATGGGCCAGAAAGAAAATTGTTCTCAGAGCAGATTTGGCTGGAGCCCAGCATCATATTCCATTTTATCTGTCCATAGGCAGACATCAACAATCATCTTGAGATATTGCACTAATATTATACTGTTGGAAGAGTGGCTTTACAAAGGTTTGACAGGCAATAGGAACAAAGCTGAAAAATTATCATAGAAAAAAACAATCAGCAACATATAATAAATCCGGCTTGAATAATAGCTTGAAAGCTTAAACCTAATTCTGAACCAGCAAAATATATCTAAAGGTCTAACATATTCTGGTCAGACTTGTTATAGCCACTGAGTAATAGTTTATGACTGGGTTGAATTAAAACAGAGAATACCAACTTTACCAAAAAGATTGCCAGTACAATTTGAACAGAAAGTCGTGAAAGGGATATTGTCAGAGCTGCTCACAATATGGATTAAAGGGATTTTTAGGTCAAGATATATCAAGTTACCAACAGAATCTACTTACTGAAATTTTAATTATGCCATTATCTAGTCAAATGAAAAAGGCAGTCTTGAGAGGTGTAAGAGTCTCATAATAATATGGAATCTTGTTTCAAAATCTCAAGGAAAGTTGTTTCATGTGGAAAACAGCAACTTTTTGTCCTAGGTTGTAGTTGGAATGTCTTTGGTCATGGCATCAGGTGGTTTTGTGAACTTTCTGGGTTTCATATACCAGACATGAGAGTTGCTCTTTAAAACTTGCCTAGCATTACCATATAGGGCTTTAAGGACAGAGCAGATCTCATTTTGCCACTTTTATGGAAGAAAGTTGAATTGGAGGAACCTAGAACAATTTAAGACCTAGTTTAGCCTATAGATAGATAACAATAGCTCAAAAATTATATATATATATATATATATATATAGTTATAATCTAATAACAGGTATACTGTAGCTTTTCTTTGTAAATGTATTTTTAATTGATCATATAGAAACCCTGGATTTAAAAATCTCTTGAAGCTAGAAAGCCAAACCAAGGCCGACTTTAGAGTTTACTTACTGTGTTGGGGTCCGCGTGTTTCCTAAACAAAGGAATGAACACACAAGACAACACAGGACAAGACAAACATGGCGGCCGCCCCGAATGGCATGCTCTGCTTTATTTTATATAGTCGTTTGTGGAATGTTGCCAAGTCACAAGACACATCGTTGTTTTTCTGACCTTTCCCTGACTTTCTGGATTTTCAAGATGTTTATACATAAACCAGTCCCCAGGGTCTGCTGTTTGCAGCTGGCTCCTTTGTGCTCCCTGTTTGCAGGGAAGGACCACCCTGCTTCATTTGCAAGAGCAGGACTTATCGGGAACGTCTCGTTTGTGAGCACGTAGTCCTCTACATACTGTCTTAAGGTTTCTGGGCCTTCCAGGAAGTGACAGTTTTTATTTACTTATTGTAAGAACGAGAACTCTTGAGGTCAGGAATTTTAGGCATTTTTTCAAATGTGACATTTTAATCGAAGCCTTGGCACCTTGGTAGTATAAGCAATGTTTTCAATTGTATTTTGCTGTAAAGAGAGAGCAGATTTTTATTGGACTTTTGTAAATAACCATATTGCCATAAAAATATTTGCAAATAGTTTTTAAATTTTTGGAGAAATTAAATAAGAAGAAATATGTTTTTATCTTTGTTTACATAACTTTATTTTACCAAATTGCTTAAGAAAGACTTTTTTTGAAATCTGGAAAACAAAGCATTTAAGTAAAGGACCAATAATATTTTAAATAACAGTCATAAAATCTTTATCTTTACCAGTTATTTAATCTTATGTAATCAGCTTATTTTCACCTTGATCTCTATTAGCATTTTCATGGATCCATCGGTTTCTTCATGTACAATTTTATTTGGTCCATTGATTTAAAATTATCAGAAACCTGTGTTTAATGCTGTGCACCAAAAACACAGTTGGTTTTTTTTGGTCAAACAATCTTCAAATAAACTAAAAAAGTTAACACAAGAGAAAAAATATGTTTATAAAAAAGACTTACACAAGTAATATGCCATCATTTATCTAACTTATATATTAAGAAAATTAGGCCTGGCGTGGTGGCTCACACCTTTAATCCCAGCACTTTGGGAGGTCAAGGCTGGTGGATCAGGAGGTCAGGAGATCAAGACCATACTCGTCAACATGGTGAAACCCTGTCTCTACTAAAATACAAAAAAAATTAGCCGGGCATGGTGGAGCATGCCTGTAGTCCCAGCTAATCGGGAGGCTGAGGGAGGGGAATCCCTTGAACTCAGGAAGTGGAGATTGCAGTGAGCTGCGATTGTGCCACTGCACTCCAGTCTGACAACAGAGCAAGACTATGTCTCAAAAAAAAAAAAAAAAAGAAAATTAATATTCATATACAAAATTTTCGCAGTTCTGTAACTGCATTTCTAACTTCCTAATCAACTTCTTTATATGGTTATTCTGTCTGCAAAACACTTTCTTTAAAATTGAACTCAACATCTCTTCCATTATCTTTTTCTTTTACTCCTTACTTCATGGAAGTCATGACTTGCCATTCAGTTACATTGGCTTAAACTTCTGAGTCATTTACACCTCTTCTTTCTGTTTTGGAACCCACGATCCAAATAGGCATGAGGTTATGTGTCTCCCGGATTTGGTTCTCTCCATTTTTTTTCTCTTCTGGTTAAAACCTGTTTTTTTTCTGATTATTATTTATCTCTTCCCTGAATAAATATAAAAACTCATTAACTTATCTTGTTTCCATTTTCTCTTTAAAGATCCACCACAAGCCTATGCTATTTATCTTTACAAAATGGACATCTGTAGGGAACGGTGCTAGGTTACTGTCATTCATTGTCATTATATTATACTACCCTCACATATTTATTTCCATAGTTTCTACTTGTCTAATCCACCACAACCATCACCAGAAGCCCACATAGACATTTAAAAACCATCACCAGTTCTGTGAATTTTTCTCTTCTCAATGTCTTTTGAATCTTCCCCTTTCACTTAATCGCTCGCTAAAAACATCCTATTTATTCATCTTACCTCCAATCTCATCAACAAACTATCCCGTCTACCCGTGACTCTCTAGCGGTAAACATGTCTTTATCCTTGGTTTGTTTGCATGTGTTTTCTTATAATGTATCATATGGCATTCACGTCGTTTGTTGCATAGATTTCTTCTAACCTTGTGTCTTAGCTCCTGTATTATCTCTTCTGTGGGTTATGTCTTTGATATCTAAGGCAGAAAAAATCTTTCAAAATCCTCTATAGCCACAGCAGGTCCAACATTATCTTTATGGAAAGGAAATGATTGGTTAACAATTTTTTAAAATCTATTTTTGACACGTTTCTTGACTTTACGATATATACCGCATGCAAAGGCAGTTTCCTGTGTGTAAAAGACCAATGAAGGCAGAATGGTATAGAGAGAGGAGCTCTAGGACAATTGATATGGAGTGGTTTACATCATCATTTAACTTCTAAGTCTCAGCTTCTTTAAAATGGAATTACTGCCAATACATTCCATGCCAGTCTATCAAGTTTATTGTAAGAATTTAGTGATATAATGCATATCTAAATGTGACATAATGAAAATGCCTAAAAGAACTATAAACATATATAAATAAAATACATCAATAAAGCAAGTGAAAAATATTAAAGGTTATAATCTATACAGTTACTATTCAAAGTGTGGTCCACAGAATACATCAGCATGGCCTGGCTACTTGATAGAAATATAGAAATTTATTATCTCAAATTTATATATAAAATCAAGTTTCTCTCTTGCCACAAACTTGGCTAATTCAAAATGGATGTGTTTGGTCCTATTTTTGTTGATCTTTCCATGTTTTATTCACTTATTCCATTATCCCTATCTGTTAAATGATCATGCACCAAGCTACTGTATGGTTGCTTGCTAACTAAGTGAGGTCCTCGCCCATCCTAAGCACAGGTTAGCATCATTCACCCACTCACTTGATGGGTGATTTCTGGACTTTGGTCATCCTAAAAACGACTGAAGAAGACAACTGTTCCTTAATTCTGACACTGCATATGCAAAGGATCACTGGCTTACCTGTGTGTTTATGTGAGCTTAAAATAAATAAATAAACCCATATTTAGCTAGAACATGTATATCAAAGGTAAACTGTCTTTATATTTTACCAATTGGCTGAAAATTTTACATAATGGGTAAATGACTTAGTCAAAGAAAAACAGTATGCATTGATACTTATCAGTCACCAGAGTCTCTGGCTCATATCACTTTAGAAACTTCCAATTGATTACTCTATTTAATTTATATCTGTCATCCATAGGTTAAATATATTATAATATCTATTTAAAAGTTACCATAGTGATCCTGCAAGAGAAATATATATATATTTATAACAATATGTAGAATCATATATTTACATATTATATGTAAAATTAAATTTTTATCATGTATTAGGCTTTGCTAACCTTTAAGGATGCATACTTGAATAACTTAAACACTCAAGAAATGTATCAATGCAAAGATCACTAAACAGTTAATATCTGTGATGACTGATAATAAATACTACATAAATATACACAGAGAACCCCATGTGAATTTTTCATTTATGAGTTGGCAGTAAATCAGCATTTCTATCATTAACAAAATGGTTTATTGAATAACCACCAGATGTTTGCCATTATTATATATATGCGTTTGTATATATATACGTATGTATGTATATATGTGCATATATGTTTATGTGTGTATATATACATATATATGTACATATATGTAATGGGGGTTGGTTTATTACAAGAAAACTTACAATAGATGTACAATAAATTGAGAAAGCTGTAATGGTTTTAACCACGTTATTTCAAGGACATTTATTGAGTGCCTACTAAGCCAGATCCTGGAAAATTTAAAAATAACTAATGTTAGTGGAGCAGTCAATTAATTAAGAGGATTCATTTACTTACATGTATAAATTGATTTTATAATGTAAAATCATAAATTGACACTTAGGTTTCATTATTTTGCCCAAGTTACAGGCAGGGAAGCAGACTCACAAAGATCAATTGGATATCCGGGTTACAAATTGATAGATGACCTGGCTTCTTTCAGCTTATCAATGACCTTACTCACATGGCGTTACTCACTTCAAGGACATGAGAGAAATATTTACAATGTCACAGGTAGTTATCTTTTACTTCAATTTAACCTTTAAAGTAGTGTATATTCCTCTTGTCAACATATCCTCCATATTATTTTGCTACAAAAGATCGAACTTGAAAAATACCACTACAATTTTGTTCTCAATATAAACAGAGATGAATGGGATGGGGGAAAGGGGAAAAATTTGGGATTGTGGGCTATTTTGAATTGGATACCTAAAGTAAAGCTTAGATAACAAATGTAGATGCTATCAGGACAGTATACTACATATTCCTTGGAGCAGAAACGCTTGTGGTTCATTTCATGTATTTCCTGTGCTGGGAACAGTTGCTGGTACATAGTAAGAGCCCAGTTAATGTCTTTGAATGATCAAGGGCAATAAGATATGTAAATTATGTAGTAAAATGGACCTGGAAGCCTCTTTCTTAATTCGTTAAATAGGGAAATATTTCTTTTAAAATGTTTACAGTGGTTCTGAACACAAAATAAACATCTAATATTTTAGTTATATATTATGCTAATAAGTACATGAGACAACAACTTTCTAGAATTAAACATTGCTATATCTTTCAAAATCTAAATAGAACACAATCATTGGCCATTTTGCTTACAAAACTAAAATCAATTTTTATTTCATGTCACTTGAGTGCTATAGTCTTGAATCTTCTTTTGATTGAATTTATCTTCAGGCTCTTAGAAGAACTATTTCTTAGCCAATTCGGTCAATCAAGTATAGTCTCATTAATAGCTTCTGAACCAGTCTATGACAGGTATAGTTTTCTCAACTGATTTAAAATCTCAGAGAAATTTATTCTCTGTGGATCCTCCGGAAATATACACATCCTCTCTTTCAAGAGAAAAAAAGACAGAATGACGATAACTTCATTAAAATTACTAAAGATTACTTATGCATATACTGTAAATAAAGTGTTATTGGCCACCATTCAGATAGTTAATCTTGTTAGTCTTCAATTGTCTGTATTTTAGACTCCTCCAAAAGCCATAATTTGAATTTTTCAAGCTTTCTTCAGACTGATTTTCTTGCTTATGTACTTTATGGTAATTAAAGAATAATGTTCTTTTCTTTTCTTTTAAACATAAATTACTGAGAATCTTCCTTCCCAATTTCAACCCAAACTAAACTTTAACTCAGGAAGGTGGTAGTAATGAAATTTAAACTGCATCTTTCAGAGTGGTAAAAGCCATTCATTGGAGAAGTCCTTGTAACTTACCACATAGGAAACAGATGCTGTGGTTCTTCAAAATTAAAAGAAAAACTTGGAAGCTTTTTATACACTTGACTATTAAGAAGTCAACTCTATTAGAAAGCATTCTGTTTCTAGGCTAATTTGTAAGTTCCTCTGATAGAACGTTCAGAAATTTAAAAGAAATAACTTGTCTCCATGTGAACATATTGCTTAGTTTATATCTTCTTTGCAATTCTAAAATATATTGGTTTCATTAATTATTTTAACCTATTCTCAATCTCCTTTTTACATTCTCTCATCCAACCATGCTTATATACTATTTGTAATGCTCAATTATATTATCTAGTTTTTAAAACAAAGCTCTTAGCTCATTCTTTTTCTATTTTCCCATTTAGTGGATCAATATAATATAATTTATGTATGGAAAATTTTCTCAAGTCTGTGATGAAGTACTTCACATTGGTGAGATGCTTAAAGAGGCCTGATATTTAATCAAATAATATTCCAGAGGAAAGTGTGTCAGATGCTTCTTATGGGCACCTGTGTGACATCTTTCCTTTTCTTTTACTTGTTGCTCAAATTTGACACTTAATAACCCAAAACATCTTAAGAAAGAAAAATAGGAGTATTTATTTGCGTGTAGTGGACAAGTAAAGACATAATAACTACCCATCTCTTCTAGTCTCATTTCCTTCGTCTCAGAACAAAACATTCTCAAGCCCAGGTGCTGATATTGAAGTGACAAATAGCAAACTTGAGAGAAATAATGGTTCCTTTAAGGGCCATGCTTGACTACTTTAGCCATGCCCGTCAAGATTCAGACATTTTACTGTGCTCTCCTTCTCACAAACCGTTCACCCCCTTCCCATGCCCTAACCAATGTCCTGACATTCCAAACAAGAATAGGATCTCCCAGGTCATATATCATAGTAGGAGCCCATTTCTTATTGTCTAATTTTTTTTTTTTTCCCAAGACCCACTTAAAGGATCAGGGTATGATGGGGAGGTGATTAGGGTGACAGAGTTTAGTAAATCTTAACAAATAAAACATGCTGTGCCAGAGAGTACTAATCAATAGAAAATTATCTCCAATGCATTTTCTATTCCAGACCAAAGCTATCCAATAGTCACACCTAAACATGGCATAATTTTCTCCATTTGTTAGGTGAAGTAATTATAATCAACATTAATGAGAAATCTCATATATAAACTTATACATGTTTTATTTTCACATATCCCAAAGCAAGATGACCATGATATAATTTTGAAAAATCTCCTATGCAGAGAGAAAAGGTAGTATTTCCTTTAATTGTATGTTTCAGTAAAGGGCTGCAGAGGAATTCTCTTTTTCTGCAACTCCTTCCCTAATATTTTAGCAACATTTTGATGAATTGTTAGCAGAAGTGTATTTGGAGTGTAAGTTTCTCAGTAAAGAAATTTTCCATTTTATGTGGTGTTGTCACTTGTTTATTAAAGACAATTACAGTTTATTATGTATGACAATGCACAAGTGCTAAGAATACAAAGATGATAGCTGCAGTCCCCTGCCTAGTGAATTTCATACCTTATTTGAGGGACACAAATGAGTAAATGATTGTAAATTATTGCAATTACAATGTAAAGGGATGGTGACTTACATAAGATGTTGAGAGTACAAATTATCTCTAACCCTTGGTGGAAGGAGGTCAGGAAAGGCTTCCAGAGAAAGATGAAGAGTGAGCTGAGTCTTAGTAAATGGGCATGGTTTAGTGAAAAGTAGCAAAAAGGAGAAAGGACACTTGAAAAGGAAAAATGATATATTTGAGGCCATAATGAAGGCAGGAATGGAGGAAGAAATAACCAAGTGGGGTCATACTCAAGATATCTTTACAAGATAGAATCAACAGGACTCTATGGACAATAGAGATGACTAGTTTCATTAATTATTAGAACCTAATAATCCCCTGTTTTTCCTTTTTTTAACTAACCATGCTTATGTACTATCTGTAAGGCTCAATATATTATCTAGTGTTTAAAACAATGCTCTTAGCTCAAATTTGTTTTTTTTTCAATTTCATGGATTAATGTAATGTTTATATATAAAAATATTTCTCAAGTCTGTGATGAAGTTATTCACACTTGTGAGTATGGGGAGGAATCGTAGAAGGCTTCTAACCTTCTGGTTGGAAGAGTAGGGGAAGTATGGTATCATTTACTAATATAGGAAACGTGTGGATGAAGAAATAGTACATCATGAATTCAATTTTGGATTTAAGTTTGAATTTACTGAGGTATATCCACTTTGTTTCAGAAGGTTAGATATGTGATTCAATAGTGGAAAAGGTTCGTTTACCCCTTGATATTCTATTCTTCTCCGTATTTTCAAGGGAAATTTGTGATGTCTGGAATGGATATGCCCTTTGCATGGCCTTTGAAGGAAATATACCTAGCATGACCTTTCAACCAAATCTTATTTCTGTGGCTATGCTCAGAATTAAACTCATCCCTAAGAATTCAGTTTCAATTGATAGGTAAGCCTGATTGGCAAAAAAATTCTTGGGAGACTGAAGGACTTAGCACATACTAAATGTTTACTGAATGAATTATTGGATAATTAAATAATCATTGTATAATATCAGTGTTATACTAAGATCCACATTTTTAAAAAAACTTCAAAGTAGTGTTTCTGATTAATCACATCTACTTCTTTGTTGGTTCTCTATTAACTTCCTCTAATCTTTCATGCTTGATCATGGTGCGAACAAAAATTTGCTGCTTAACAGTCTCTTTAACATCACTTTAGTCACCTTTGAACATCAAGAGGCAGGACCCAAAGGGTTTCTCATTAGTCATTTGAGGCAAAATATGAGATAACTGTCTGAGATGAAAAGTGAGAACAGAATGGTCAACAGTAAGATGCTTGAATAACAAGTAAAAATATTTCATAGAAATTATTCTATGTCCAGCCTCAAAAAAAAACTTCAAAAATAATGGGTGTTTAGAAAACTTAGCATAATGCATAGTCAGTGCATACCAACTAGGATGAAAAAGTCGTATCAACCACAGACCTTGCTACAGATGACCTTGGTTAAAGAACTTTCCAAACACTATCTTATCTTGCCCAGTATTGCTGCTTTTAAAAATAAAAAACACCATAAATATTATTTTTACTTCTTATCTATCAGGCCACTTTTCTGTCTATCCTAACGTGAAGCAAAATTTTTCCAGAAATTTATTCTAATTGTCAGAGACAATTCTTGCTTACCAAATGACTTTTAGAAGACTAAAGGGAAATTTTCAAAGCGTTTACCATTTCTTTCCCTGATGTTCAGCACTGTGTAAATAATATTAACATACATCATTATCCATGAAATCCCTAAAAACATTTTTCCAAAATTAGATACATAAAACTATATTATTTTATTCAAGTAACTTTTTACAGCACATTTGATAAATGAGACTGCCTTTATATGAGAATACTTCTATAAGTAAGGAAGAAAAAAGAATATTTGTTTACTCTAATTCATATACAGATCAGAAGGTGTTTTCTATTATAGTTTTATATTATATTTTATGTATTTAAAGTTTATATTTCCATTTTAATCTCGATAATTAAAAGTTTCGTGAATCTCAGAAAACGTGTCTCTGAGTAATAATGACTTCTAATAAAATGTGATAAAATTTCTAAACTGATTGAAGCATCCCATTAAAGTCCTTATGATATTTTCCTGCATCCCCCTAATGGTTTTCATACTGAATATATGTGGTTAAAAGTTTAGATATTAATCTTCAAGTCAATTTAAATGGTAAAATGCCTGTCAGATGGCTCTCTCTGGCTAAGATGGAAATCTGCAGCAGAGTCAACCTGTGCTCTGTTCTAAGTAGTGGTAGGCATAGATATATCTGCATCAGAATCACTGGTTAAAAACAAGATTTGTTAATATGCCCTTAAAGTTAAACATGCTCCCACAGCAGAAAATCTATCAGGAGTCGAGTAAATAGATTTCTTAAAGAGCAATAAACCCAGGAGAAAATAGTGCTCCATTTCAGGTTGATTTTTATCTGAACTGCATCTCCCGATTAAACAATTTAGTCTTGAGATTTAAATTAATAACATTTTTAAAGTTTTAATTTGTCATTCATTCATTTTTTTTTTTCTGTTTGAGACACAGTCTTACTCCATCACCCGGGATGGAATGCAGTAGCGCGATCTCGTTTCACTGCAACCTCCACCTCCTGATTCAAGCCATTCTAGTGTCTCAGTCTCCAGAGTAGCTGAGATTATAGGCATGTGTCACTAAACCTCGCTAATTTTTTGTATTTTTAGTACTGATGGAGTTTCACTATGTTGGCCAGGTTGGTCTCAAACTCCTGGTCTTGAGTGATCCACCTACCTTGGTCTTCCAAAGCGCTGGGATTACAGGCGTAAGCTGCCACATTAATTGATAAATAATAATTATGTATATATATGAGGTACAATATGATGTTCTGATTTATGGATGCATTGTAGAAAGAATCAATCGACTTAATTGAGATATCTGTCACCTCACCAATTTTTCATTGTTTTGTAATTAGAATATAAAAAATATTTTCCTTTGGCAATTTTAAAATATATAATATATTATAGATGCAGGGCAGGCGAGCCCCAAAGTGAAACTTAGCCTGCAAGTGTTCTTGACTTTGCTCACAAAAGAATTCAAGGGCAAGTCAGAGGTACATAAAAATAGCCTTACTGAAGAGGCAGCTTTACAGCTCTGGGGGTGTTAAGCTTTGTGACTGCTCCTGCCGAGCAGGGCTAGTACATAGGCAGAGAGTAGCATCTCAGGGCAGTTTTGTAGTCAGATTTATACCCACTTTTAATTGCATGCAGATTAAGGAGCAGTTTATGCAGGAATTTCTAGGGGAGGGGTAGTCATCGTTGAGTCACATGGAAAGGGGCAGTAACTCCTGGGTGTTGTCATGGCAAGGGTTAATTTACATGGCACACTAGTGGGCATGTCTGATTGAAAGCTGCTTTTGCCCTGGCCCTGTTTTAGGTAGTCCTTAATCTGGTCCAGTGTCTGAACTCTGCCTCTGGAGTCAAAGTCCTGCCTCCTTCCTCATTTCCTGCACCCTCAAAGATTAGATACTCCTCCTTAATCTTAAATGGACTGCAGAAGGGCGAGGTTCATTTTCTGTAACTGCTTCTTGCTGAGTTTATGGGAGTAGGTCCTGCCTAGCACTGGAGGAGTAAAAATCTCTAGATACCTGCTGTAAGGGGCCCCGAAGCAGGACACTTTCATTCTCCAGGTCAGTAGATGGGATTGGTTGGAAGTCTTGTGCCAGTACTGTTTTTACTTGGAATCATGGTAATCTACAACAGGGGTCCCCAAAACAGGGATTCCCAATCCCCAGGCCATTGACTGTTACTAGTCTGTGGCCTATTAGGCCTGCACGGAAGGATGTGAGCGGTGGGCAAGCCAGTGAGCATTATTGTCTGCTCTACACTTCCTGTTATATTAACAGCAGCATCAAATCTCATAGGAGTGCAAACCCTATTGTGAACTGCATATGCAAGGGATCTAGGTTACATGCTCCTTATGAGAATCTAACGCCTGATGATCTGAGGTCGGAATAGTTTCATCCTGAAACCATTCTCCCTATCCACACCCCCCACCTCAGGCTGTGGAAAAATTGTCTTCCATGAAACCAGTCCCTGGTGTCAAAAAGGTTGGGGCCCACTGATGTTGAAGACACAAACTTTACCAGGAGGTTAAATAAGCAAGGGCCAAAATTAGTAACAAGATAGCAACCAAGTTCCTAGGAGAGGTAAAAACCAGGTAAGACTTGGGAAGGCACTTCTGATAGTTGGCCAGATATAACTGGGGTCAGTGCCCTGGTCATATCTGTATAACCAGATAGCTTTCTCATAGACCTTTCGAATGTTAATCTCAATTTGTCCACAGTTGTTAACATATGTGCAGCAGGTTTTATTATTAACTGTGCAGAATCCACCGTGTTCAGCTGGTAAATAATCCAACACTAGTCTATTATCAAAAACCAAATTTGCCAAAGGGTCTAAGGACACTTGAATTCCCTTTAATGCGTGACCTGTGTTGGTGGCTAAGGTTTCCAGGATTTGAGTCAAGCTCCTTAGGATCGACTTATGGTAGACAAAGCCTCCCCAGGGTGCTGCTAGTCCTACCACTGCCTTGATTCCTGCCAGAATCAACCCTATTGCTGGCTTACTTCTGGTATTCTTGGGTCTTATGAAATAATAGACAGTGACCCCTGGGGGAAAAACAGTGGCCAATGTACATTCACCTCTGTTCCAAGTTTTTGATGTACAAGGGAAAGCTACTCCTAAGACAACAGGTGACTCCCTAGGGAGTTCCTAAAGGTGACAGTGTTTGACTTCTTCCCATTCATGACCAGAAACAAAAATGAGCCCGCAGGGGGCACAAACTGAAGCCCTACAGGGTATGATGTTTATCCTTTGCTTCCAAGTTGGGTCTATAGAGATATTTTTTCCATGTTCCAATGGGGGCAGCAGGACAATCTTTATTTTTCAGAAGGGGGGTACTCCTACCTTTCCAGACTAGGCAGTGATTTTTCCCTTGTATGTTGTGATCTGGAAGTTTGCACCATATATGATCTGCTAACTTAGAAGTGGAATCCCATTTACCTTACTTCAGCCTTGGGAACTTGCCAACTGTAGTTGAATCAAAGAATCACAAGGAAGCTTCTGCTGTTGCGTCATTAACACAACAGTGGGCGCAAATGATAGACTCATTTGTGCACTGGATATATAGATACACAATATTTCAGGTCCAAGTAATGGTGGCAGGAGGATTCAGGTACAATCCATTAATTGAGGAGAGTTCTATTTACCAAGTAGGGATTTAAATATTTCAGCATCACTGTGGTTAGTTAGGTCTGAGGTAAAAACCAGGTGAGATGTGGGAAGTGAGACTTGTAGTGAGTGATTTTCCAGATAAGCCATAAGATAGACCTCTCTATCCTGGGAATGTTGATGACAAATCCAGTAACTGTGAAGATGATTTCCTGATGCAATAATTGTTGAAATATTTACTACAGAGTTATGTTCCCACCCATACTGGATCATAGTAACTAGGAGAGCAAACAGGATAAACAGTGACATCGTGATTCAGCTGGGCCTTAACATGGCCTCTATACCCAACAAAGACAAAAGAGATGCTTCCCAAGAGATTGGTTAAAGTGATACAAAAAAAGTATTCGAATCAGGAATAAGAGAAAAATTAAAGCTCTCATTCTCACTCACAGCATCATGTTACCACTTCTGGCTGAGATGTTGATTCTTCAAATAGCAGAGGTCCCCCAAAAGTTCACAGATATAGGTATTGGTGTCCCCACTTTATACCTGTGACTCATAAGACATAGGTTAATCCTGGACAGATGTACTCAGCTAGGTATTCCCTGAAGCTTAACAGCAGTGAGGGTACTCAATGACACCTGATAAGGGCCCTTCCATTTTGGTTGTAGTTGATCTTCAGGGGATTCTTCTTTCCAAGCTTTAGCAAAAGTAAATCTCCTGGTTAAACAGGGGAGCTATTTTTCCTTTCTGAAGAAAGGTAATATTTCATTTTTATAGTGGAGAGCCTTTTGAACCTGACCTCAATTCCAAAAGGGAGAATGAAAGTTTGTATAGCTAATTACTATAAGCTAAGACCACAGCAGCTAAACTTGTCCATAGACAAGTCATTTTTATAAACTCATTTCCTGGCTCCTAGTCTCTGGCTCCCACACTGCTTAAAAGGGGTTCAAGGGCCAATAAGTGCCCACCCACTTCCACTCTGATCCAGGTCAGAACATCCAACTGGCTACAAGTCCCCTGACTCCAAATACCTCAGTCACAGGAGTCCCACTGAGATACATGATGGACCCAGGGCAGGCAGCACATGACCTTGTCATCAGCAAAGGACAAAATAAAATTTGGCCATTGATGCTGCCTCTAGCAGACCATGACAAAAAGGGATAATACAAAACAAAAATCAAGATCCATGGGCCAAAGGGAATGGAGCTGAGCAGGTACCTACTAGCCCCCAAAACCTTTCCAAGCAACTTAAGAGTTAAAAACCAAAAGCCAAAATGAGATTATATATTGAGGAAAACCAACAGCATAGAATTAGCTATATTTGGAGAAAACACTGCTCCCACAGATATCTAGGACAAAACACTTTACCGTCAGACCACAACAGCAATCATAAACAGAGGAGAAAAATTAAGAGGAGCTCACAAAAAAGCTGAAGGAGAGAGTTACATGAATCTGCATAGCTTTCAAAAGAAATACATTGCAGAATTGAAAATAAAAATTTCTGGTAATTTAGCAAAGTAATACCTTTAGAAAATTTGGATTTAATACATAGGCTGTTTTTGGAAAGTTTTTTACAAATAATTTTCTTTAATCGTAGCAAGTTTTTAATTATACACAAAGTTCCCTTTATAAATTCCCCTTTATGAATCTTACCAAAAATTGCACATACTATCTACAACATGCTTGAACTTTCTGACTTGTCCTATACTACCTCTATCTTAAATAGCCAGTCATTTTACTCTAGGACAAAAATTGACTATACAAGATCCCTCTTCATATAAAATTACTCTTTTATTATATACTTTCTTGCAAAAGAAAATACATTTTTTTTTATAGAGTCTCACTGCACCACCCAGACAGGAGTGTAGTTATGCAGTCTTGGCTCAGTGAAACCTCTGCCTCTTGGGTTCAAATGATTATCCTGCCTCAGCCCCCCATGTAGCTGGAATTACAGATGTGTACCACCATGTCTGGCTAATTTTTGTATTTTTAGTAGAAACAGAGTTTCACCATGTTGGCCAGGCTGGTCTCCGACTCCTGACCTTAAGTGATCTGCCTACCTCAGCCTACCAAAGTGCTGAGATTGCAGTTGTGATCCTCTGCACCAAACCAGAAAGGACATTTTCTATCCATAACATTCTTTACATCTCTCTTTTTTACTCACTGGTTCCCTCATATTTTGAACCTCCCTTTTAATAACTTCCAAATTAGACAAAAATTTTTTCCAAATAAAGGATATATTTCTTTGGCACATTTTATATAAACCTAGAAAGGAAGAAATCCTGAACTGCCAAGAAGACATTGACTTTCTATAGATGAGGATTATTGTATCATTTTAAGACTTTAAACCACACAATAAGCTCATTATTTAAGCATCGATTCCATTCTTCCACTTTTAACAATTTTATCTAGACCATTTCTAAGAAACAAGATACTATACAAAACTCATCACCATTTAAAGCCATTTTAACCATTTTAAAGCCTATGAACATCAGGGATTTACTTTGATAAAAATTCTAATATTACATTTTAGAAGGCATAATATTCTCTTCAAACTAATAAGCTTTGACTAGTCTTATTTAATTCATGAGTGCTCTTTTATTTATAAGCCAATTTCAAAGCATGCTAGACACAACAAATATCACAGTGCCTGTAGATAGAGTTAAAGAAACACACTAGATAAAATGACCTATACAAGACAACCGGATTCAAATTATTTACAAAATTGGGACCCATCTGCCTGACTAAATTTTGTTTGCCTCAATAGGTACAGAAAATAGAAAGAGACAGGGAAGGGGATTCCATAGCATCAAATAAAGAAGGGAAGGAGTGAACTGCATTACTCAAGGGAATATCCTGGAGTCCCTAAGCCACCAGAGAGCTCACCCAGTAGTGGAGACACTAAAGAAAAATGTTCAGGCAGCTGCTTATCTGCCACTGTGAGAAACTCTCCACTGGGTCTAGGGTCCAAGACTCCCAGTAAACTTACCTGAGCAAGACAGCTTGCAGCTTACTGGGGACAGTGAGAGAGTTTGCTCTAGGGTTGATGGAGAACTTTTTTTCCTTTTTTCTCTCACCAGGGATAGTCAAAACATTCTTATTGTCAATGGACCCCTTGCTCGTAGCAGGCACATTGATTCTGGCTCTGGGGCCCCCAAGTTGATAGCTCTTGTCTGGGCATTGTAGACACTGACTTCACTACCTTTACTCAAGATGGGTAACTCTGAGGGAAAAGGGGCTATCCCATAGGCAGAGAGTAGCAGCTCAGGGCAGTTTTGCAGTCATATTTATACCCACTTTCAATTGCATAAAGATTAAGGGGCAGATTATGCAGACATTTCTATGAAAGGGGTAGTAATCACTGGGACGTTATCATGGTAAGGGACAGTAACTCCTGTTGTCATGGCAATGGTAAATTGACATGGTCTGCTAGTGGAAGTGTCTGATTGAACGTTGCTTTCACTGAGGCCCTGTTTTAGCTAGGCCTCAATCTGAGCACCACCTCCAGAGTTGAGTTCTGCCTCCCACCTCATTGTCATTGGCTGTGATCACCATGAGTGCAATAGATTACTAAAAGTTATACCTCCAGTTTAACTGAAACTTTGTACCTTTCTATCAACATCACCTCTTTTCCCATCTCTCCCTCTCGTCTCTACCCTCTGATAACCACCTTCGTATTATCTGTTTCTATGAGATTGACTTATTTAGATTCCACATATAATCGTGCAGTATTTGTCTTTCTGTGCCTGGCTTATTTCACTTAACAGAATGTTCTTCATTTCCACTGATGTTGCAAATGACAGAATTTTCTTGTTTTTTTTAAAGGCTGTATAGTATCCTATTTTGTGTATGTCTGTGTATATATATTATATATAATATATAACATATATTTTATATATACACACTATACACACACACACACACACACACACACATGCACACACCACATTTTTAAATACATATATTTGTTGATGGACACTTAGTATCTTGCCTACTGTGAATAATGCTGAAATGAACATGGGAGTTCAAATATCTCTCCAACATCCTGATTTCAATTCCTTCGGATGTAACAGAAGTGAAATTGCTGAAAACTAGCTGAAAATTGCTGAATATGGTAATTCTAGTTTTTTGAGGAGCCTTCATGCTATTTTCCAAAGTGCCTGTACTAATTTATGTTTTCACCAACGTGTACAAGGGATTCCTTTTCTCCTCATTCTCATCAACACTTATCATTCATCTTTTTGATAATACTCATTCAAACAGGTGTGAGGTGTTATCTTATTGTACTTTAATTTACATTTCCCACATGATTAGAAATGTCAAGCATCTTTTCACATATCTGTTGGCCATTCATTTTGAGAAATGTCTGTTCACATGCTTTGCCCATTTTAAAATAAGGTTGTTTTCTGTTATTGAGATGTTCGAGTTCCTCAAATCTCTTTGCTTTTAGTCCTTTATCAGAAGTATGATTTGTCAATGTTACCTACCATTCCATAGGTTGTCTCTTCATTTTTATTGTTCCATTTGCTGTGCAGAAGCTTTTTAGTTTCATGTAATACCGTTAGTCTATTTTTCATTTTGCTCCCTGTACTTTTGGAGTCCTATCCGAGAAACAACTCCTTTGACCAGTGGAGTTCTTCCTTTGTATTTTATTTCAGTAGCTTTATAATTTCACGTCTTATCTTAAGTCTTCTGTAATTTTGAGTTGATTTTATGTATACACTGTGAAATAAGAGCCCAGTTTCATTGTCTGCATGTGAATATCCAGTTTTCCTGACACCATTTATTAAAGAGATGATTCTTTTCCTATTGTGTGTTTTTGGAACCTTTGTGAAAAATCAATTAACTAAATACATGGGCTTATTTTTGGTCTTTCTATCTTGTTTCATTTCTTGATGTGTCTGTTTTATGCCAGTACCATGCTGTATTAATTACAATAGCTTAACAGTATATTTTGAAAGCAGGGAGAGTAATGTCACTAGCTTTGTTCTTTTATCTCAAGATTGCTTTGGCTATTTGGAAACTTTTCTGGTTCTATAAAAATTTAGGATTCTTTTTTCTATTTTGTAGAAACTTATATTGAAACTTTGATAGAAATTGCATTGAATATTTAAATTAAAATTTAACATAAATATATCAGTTTAGATCTAGATGAGATTTTTGATATCATCTAATTCAACTTTCTTCATTTCTTTTTTTTTTTTTTTTTTTTTGGAAATAGAAGAACTAAGCAGGTTAAATGGTCATGACAAGGTTTCATAGCAAATGATTGTCCAAATGAGAACCAGAATCCAAGACTTAAGAACTCTTATCTCTTCCTTGTCCCAGTGTACTACACAATAAGTAACTTCTGATTGTAATGGTTCAAAATTTTATTACTTTGATTAAATGTTACTTTCAAAATTTATTTAATATAGTGCAGATAAGCTATTTTTATAGCCATAATTTTAAACTGCTATGACTGTTATTATTCATGTGTATGATATTTTAGGATAGTTTTGACTTGATTTTTCCCTTTTAACTCTTTGCTAATTCATTAAATATGGCCTTTATATTTTTATTTTTAAAATTAATCTATGCATAATAGGGGTAAAAATGGGAAACACGCCATTGACATTTTATTTGCTTTTAATGCAATTAAAGAAATTTGGAAAATACAGAAAATATAATAACTATAATAAAAAAGGCTAAAATCCCTATCATTACAATAAACATATATGGGTCTATGTGTATACTTTTATACTGCTACTTACTATTTGAAACATATTCTATCATATAGAGCCCATTACTACCTCCATGAGAACATCACGGCTACTATTTGATTTTATTTGTTAAAATATTTTTTCTTACATAAATTTGATTTCATACCGTATCTTTTATAGACCTCAATCACAAATGCCTAATTTGAATATTACTGTCATTGAGATTGAAAAGTTGACACACCGTGATCAACACAAGCATGCTCTGCTTTTAGGTTTATCTACTGATGTCTTAGTAGACTGAAAGCTTTCTCTTTGACTCTAATTAAGCCTTATTTGCTGAAACATAATATATACAATTAGATGGGACTCAGAATTGTGACAAACAGCCATACCTTTATGTTACATGAATGCTGTTTAAAACAAAAGCAACTACGGTTATCAAACAGTGGTTCTCAAACTTCAACATGCATCAGGTACACCTGGAAGATTAAATTTACATTTCTGATAAGTTCTTAGGTGATACTGTTGTTTGAGAACCACTGCCTTACAGAATTCTCCCCCAGTAATCTACTTTTGGGCTTGCTATTGCCACCTAAATATAGACCTTAGGGAGGACACAAACTTAGACCATGGGTAGACAGACATATACACACACTGTATTCATTAATATGATATGTGCTTAACTGCAAAATGTCTTCAGATTTGAAATGGGTCCAGTATCTTCTTAACTGAATATATAAATTCGTGAAACTGGACATGTAAAAGAATTAAAAGATGTTTATATTTTAATGGTGAGATTTCATTATTAGGACCTCTTTGCACTCTTCTTTCTGTGCTTCTTACCCGTTGATTAACAAATCCTAATAAATTATCCTTGTATGCACTATATGGGGTGAATGATGATTTTATCCCTTCAGGGGAATAATTTGTACATCTAAGTGGTCATCAGAATCATTTGAGGATATTAAATGACAAATCGCTGGGCCCCACCTCCAGAGTTTCTGATTTGGTAGGTCTGGAATGGAGTCCGAGGAGCTATATTTCTAGCAACTCTCCAGGTGCTGCTGCTGCTGGAAAGTACACTTTGAGGACCATTGCACTAGAACTTAGACTGACAAGGACTTCTCAGTGAGAAACACAGACACACAACACTGCCTCACATGCTGAAGAGTTTGTGAAACCTGATGCTTGTGGGTTTTTTTTAATTCCTACGTATTTTATTTTACTTTTTCATAGGTCTTTGGGGAACAGGTGGTATTTGGTTACATGAATAAGTTCTTCAGTTGTGATTTGTGAGATTTGGGTGCACTTATCACCCGAGCAGTATACATTGAATGCAGTTTGTAGTCTTTTATCCCTCACCCCACTCCCACACTTTCAACTGGGTCCCCAAAATGCATTGTATCATTCTTATGCCATTGCATCCTCATAGCTTAGCTCTCACTTATGAGTGAGAACATACAATGTTTGGCTTTCCAATCCTGAGTTACTTCATTTAGAATAATGGTCTCCAGTTCCATCCAGGTTGCTGTGAATGTCATTAATTCGTTCCTTTTTATGTCTGAGTAGTATTCCACTATGCCCAGCCTATACCACAATTTCTTCATCAACTCATTGACTGATGGGCATTTGGGGTGATTCCATGCTTTTGCAATTGTGAATTGCGCTGCTATAAACATTTCTGTGGAATTATCCTTTAAGTATAATGATTTCTTTTCCTCTGGACAGATACCCAGTGGTGCAATCAAAGGATCAAATGGTAGTCCTACTTTTAGTTCTTTAAAAAATCTCCACACTGTTTTCCAAAGTGGTTATAAAGCTTACATTCCCACCAGCAGTGTAGAAGTACTCCCTTTTCACTGCAGCCATGACAACATCTATTATTTTTTAATATTCTTGCAGAAGTAAGGGGGTATCACATTGTGGTTTTGATTTGCATTTTCCTGATTGTTAGTGATATTGAGCATGTTTTCACATTTTCGATGGTCATTTATATATCTTCTTTTGAGAGTTATTTGTTCATATCCTTAGCCCACTTTTTGATGGGATTTATTTTTCTTGCTAATTTGTTAGAGTTCGTCATAGATTCTGAATATTATTTCTTTGTCAGATGTACAGATTGTGAAGATTTTCTCCCACTCTGTGGGTTGTCTGCTTACTCTGCTGACTGTTCCTTTTGCTCTGCAGAATTTCTTCAGTTTAATTAAGTCCCACCGATTTATCTTAGTTTTTGTTGCATTTGCTTTTGGATTCTTGGTCATGAATTATTTTCCTAAGCCAATGTCTAGAAGAGTTTTTCTGATATTATCTTCTAGTTTCAGGTCTTAGATTTAAGTCATTGATGCATCTTGAGTTGATTTCTGTAGAAGGTAAGAAATGAGGATCCAGTTTCATTCTCCTACACGTGGCTTGCCAATTATCCCAGCACCATTTGTTGAATAGGGTGTCCTTTCCCCACTTTATGTTTTTCTTTGCTTTGTCAAAAGCAAACTGTAAGTGTATGGCTTTAGTTTGGGGGTTCTCTATTCTTTTCCATTGGTCTTTGTGCCTATTTTTATACCAGTACAACACTGTTTTTGTGACTATGGCCTTATAATATAGCTTGAAATCATGTAATGTGATGCCTCCAGATTTATTTTTTTTTTTTGCTTAGTCTTGCTTTGGCTATGTGGCTCTGTTAGGGTTCCATATGAATTTTAGGATTTTTTTCTAGTTCTGTGAAAACTAACGATGGTATTTTGATGGGAACTGAATTGAATTTGTGGATTGCTTTTGGCAGTGTCGTCATTTTCATATGTTGATTCGACCCTGGTCATTTTCACAATACTCATTCTATCCATCCATGAGCATGTATTTCCATTTGTTTGTGTCATCTATGATTGCTTTCAGCAGTGTTTTGTAGTTTTCCTTGTAGAGGTCTTTCACTTCTTTGGTTAGGTGTATTTCTAAGTATATTAACTTTTTTGCAGCTGTTGTAAAAGAGGTTATGTTCTTGATTTCATTCTCAGCTTGATCACTGTTGGTATATAGCAGAGCTACTGATTTGTGTACATTAATTTTGTTTCCTCAAACGTTGCTGAATTCATTTATCAGTTCTAGGGGCTTTTGGGAGAAGTCTTTAGGGTTTTCTGGGTGGACAATTTTATCATCGGCAAACAGCAACAGTTTGACTTCCTCTTTACCAATTTGAATGTCCTTTATTTCTTTATCTTGTTTGATTGATCTGGCTAGAATTTCCAGTACTATGTCGAAAAGAAGTGGTGAGAGTGGGCATCCTTGTCCTATTCTAATTCTCAGAGGGAATGCTTTCAACTTTTTCCCATTCAGTGTTATGTTGGCTGTGGGTTTGTGGTAGATGGCTTTTATTACATTTAGGAATTTCCCTTGGATGCCAATTTTGCTGAGGGTTTTAATCAGAAAGTGATGCTGCATTTTGTCAAATGCTTTTTCTGTGTCTATTCAGGTGATCATGTGATTTTTGTTTTTAATTCAGTTTATATGGTATATCGTATTTATTGACTTGCATATGTTAAACCATCCCTGCATCCCTGTTATGAAACACACGTGATCATGGTGGATTATCTTTTTGATATGCTCTTGGATTTGGTTAGCTAGTATTTTGGTAAGGATTTTTTGCATCTATGTTCATCAGGAATATTGATCTGTAGTATTCTTTTTTGTTATGTCCCTTTCTTGTTTGTATTGGTGTGATGCTGGCTTCATACAATGATTTAGGGTGGCTTTCCTCTATCTCTATCTTGTGGAATAGTGTCAACAGAATCAGTACCAATTCTCCTTTAAATGCCTGATAGAATTCTGCTGTGAATCTTTCTGGTCCTGTAATTTTTTTTTCATTGGTAATTTTTTTATTACCATTTCAATCTTGCTGCTGTTTGTTACTGATCTGTTGGAGGTTTCTAATTCTTCCTGATTTAAGCTAGGAGGGTTGCATATTTCCAGGAATTTATTCATCTCATCTAGGTTTTCTAGCTTATGTGTTTAAAGGTGTTCATAGTAGTCTTGAATAATCTTTCATATTTTTGTGGTGTCAGTTGTAATATCTCCCATTTTGTATCTAATTGAGCTTATTTGGATCTTCTCTCTTCTTTCCTTGGTTAATCTTATTTATCTTTTCAAAGAACCGTCTTTTTGTTTCATTTATCTTTTATATGTTTTTTGTTTGTTTCAATTTCGTTTAGTTCTGTTCTGATGTTGGTTATTTCTTTTCTTCTGCTGGATTTGGGTTTGGGTTTGGTTTGTTCTTGTTTCTATAGTTCCTTGAAGTGTGAACTTAGATTGTCTATTTGTGCTCTTCCAGACTCTCTGATGTAGGCATTTAAGGCTATGAGCTTTCCTCTTAGCACCGCCTTTGCTGTTTCACAGAGTTTGTAATAGCTCGTTTCACTATTATCATTGAGTTCAAAGAATTTTTAAATGTCCATCTTGATTTCATTGTTAACCCAATGATCATTCAGAAGCATGTTATTTAATTTCCATGTATTTTCATGGTTTTGAAGGTTCCTTTTGTAAATGGATTCCAATTTTATTCCACTGTGATCTGAAAGAGTACTTGTTATTTCAGTTTTCTGAAATTTTTAAAGACTTGTTTTATGGCTTATCAAAAAAGTGATTCTAGATGATTTCCAGGATCTTTTAAGTTTTGAAATACTTTCATTTTACATTATAAAATATATAAGGTCCTACTGTTCTTATATCAAATTATTATCTTGTATTAAACTTTAATGGACTTATTTAATGAGTCTTTATAAGATTACTTGAGTAAAAATTTTTCCAGTGAAGACCTGTATGTGTATTGTATGCCCCAAATAATATTACACTTATAAATTTTACAAAAGTCAAATTTTATGATAATGACCTACATTGTCTTGACAAAATTAAAATATAATAAATCTCTGTTGAGGAACAAGACTAATTTCCTTATTTGATCTAATAATAAAGCAGTTTCTGTGATATAATTAACCAAATTATATATTTGGAAAGTTTACTTTTTTCTACTTTTACAATGAAAATTCTAAACCACATAATATGTAGGCTTTAGGGCACTCTTGATTGGTTTTTGATGCATTTCTCTTACATTGTAGAAGTAGTTATAAAGTTTAATGTAAATATAAGACAGAAAATTTCTTTATGAATGAATTAATATAGTAATTTGAAAAATATCTGTTAAAATATGTTAAATCTATTTACAGACACGTGGATCAGAAAGATTATAAAATTACTTCACCGTTGATCACTGCTAAACAATCATCTTAGGAAGAAATTTTGTATAAAACAGATTATGTAAAAACCTTTATTGATATTATTCAATAATGACTGCAGAGCTAGAATTATTAACAAGCTAAACTATATAGACCTAGGTTCATTGTAGACCTCTGACTGTTGATACATATATAAATTCTGGAACTGAGCCTGTAGATGCATCACTCCCATCCTCCAGTATCTGCCTCTGTTGTCACACGGTGTTCTCTCTATGTGTCTTCATATTACATTCCCTTTATGTTTGTCCATCTCTGTATCTCTTTTCCTCTTTTGATCAGAACACTAGTCATGTTGGATTAGGGCCCAGCCTAATGATCTCATCTTAGCTTAATTATAACTATGCATACTCTTATTTCCACAAAAGGTCACATTCATAAGGTACTGGGCATCTGGACTGCCACATATATTTTGGGAGACAGAAGTCAGCTTCTAACAGATAGTATAAAGAAAAAGCAGAATAGCTAGAAAGATGTTATATGCATGCTGATGAGGCTGATATAGGACATGGCATGTGGACAACTAACTTGAAACCCAAATTTTATAATTAGACAGCTTTGTGGGAATAGGCAGTTGTCCTGTATTTATCACAACTTGGTTTTATAAATAGCAGAACTATTAAGTCAACGTTATCTTAATCTAGTTGGGCTTTAAGAGCACAACTGAACATATATATTTTCACACAATTGTATGTGTGTTTTAGGGTTTTTTGGTGTTTCCATTCATGTTTCTTAGAGGCTTGTGTCAATACATGTGTTAGATGCTCAGAAAGAAATATGACTATTTGTCCTTTCCAATACCACTGGAGAGAATCTCTGTAACCTTGATTTTATCCTTACATTTAGCCAGATCACATAGTTATGTCCCTAAATCACATTTATTGGGCTCAAAGTGACTTTCCTCTTACTGAACTGTGTTTTGTATAGCATCTCTGGTGCATGTTGAGAACAATAGGTGGAGTTCTATAAATCCATTACATATTAAGGTAAAAATATTGCTGAGGCTGTTATTTACATTATACAGCCTTTTGTTCTAAGAACCCAGGAAACAAATTTATCTCAGTTATCATTGCCAGTGATTACTCTGCTTCTCTTAAACAAAGTAAGTATTTATATCTTAAGAACATCGTAAATTGTTTAACATTTGTGCTTTTTGTTTTCGCCTGAATATCAGAAAGATGAGAGGTAAATTTGCAACCCAAGTCAAATAAACTATGCAGTAACTGTCACATGTATTTTGTGTTCTAATACTCTACCTTACACTGACCTGTGATCACTAACTGTCTTGGCCTTTCCAGACTCCCAGCTCCATCTTATAAGTTCAGCAATTTGCCTAGGCTGAGTTGCTAGGCAACTCATTGCTGCACTAAGGCCTTGTAACTTTCTCCAAGCACTAAACAGAAGCAATCATAGGGTACATCTGATTTGTTTCCCATCACTAAAGTATCACTGTTCTTTGTTGTCTGATGTTCAATATCTTTAAAACCATTGTTTTATATATTTTGTCTGTTTTCCTTAGTTTCCAGTATGAGGACTAATTAGACCCCGTTATGTTATCTTTGCTAAAAGAAAAAGTCACTAGGATAGGTTTGAAATTAAAAGAAGGCAGTATTAATATTTATCCCATTACAGTAGAGCATACGTATTATGTTTACCTTTCCCAAAAGTCAAGTGAACAAGAATTTAAAAAGAAAGGGAAAGTGATCAATGTGGTCAAATGTGTTCATTAGTCTTGGAAAGTAACAGAAAATTGGTGACCAGAAAGACTAATACATAGAATGGTGGAGCTAGAAACTAGATTATAGTGAATTAATGATGAATTGGGAGTGAGAAGTAGAAAAAACAAGTAAAGATGATATTCCTTAAAAAGTTGAGTTGAACAGTGATGGACAGGTACTAGAAGGCATTTGCAAGAAAACAGAATCAGAGAAAAGTGTTGACTATTCAAATATTTGTTGATACAAAAAAGAGAGAAAATTAAAACTGACTATGAATAGAGCAGAGGCTGACAAAATGGCCCACAGACTGTCCACTAATTTTTATAAAGCTTTATTGGAACACAGTCACTCATATTTATTTACATTATTATCTATAGCTACTTCTATATCCACACAAATAAAGAATTGTGAGAGATCATATGGCCTAAAACCTGAAAATATATACTATCTAACTGTTACAGAAAAAGTTTGTCAATCTTGCACTGAAGAACTTAGCCATAAGTTACACATTCTATAGAATTTTGACAAAAAAGGATAAGTGGAGTCTATATTGTTTGATTTTTATTTTCAAATATATAATATTATATCATATTCAATAAAGTCAATTTAATAAGAATCATATGACTCAGCCTTTAATAATTTTTAATAATTTTTTCTAGGCAAAGAAGTCAAGCCTAAACCTCCACGTATGTTATATGCATGCTAAAAAACAAATACATACATATGTAGACACATACATAAAATAGATCTTAAATGCATGCTGTTATTTATCTTGATTTCATGTTCAATATTTTGCTTATAGTCAAAGGCTTGTTTTGTACAGACAATGTACTCATTCTCTTCCGTGTATTTCTGAGAAAATGCTATGCCAAAATTTTCCTTCGTCCTTTATTCACTGGAAGTATCTTTCCTCACCTTGTCCTTAAAAATCTCAGCTCACATTTCCATTATTTTCCCAAAAAAAATTTTCTTTTTTTTTTTTTGAGACAGAGTCTCACTCTGTTGCCCAGGCAGTGGCAATGGTGCGATCTCCGCTTACAGCAACCTCTGCCCCCCAGGCTCAAGTGATTCTTGTGCCTCAGCTTCCCCAGTAGCTGGGATTACAGGCACCCACCAACAAACCTGGCTGGCCTCCCAAAGTACTAAGATTATAGGCATGAGTCAACATGCCTGGCCCTCGAAATATTTCTTATTGGGATCAATAGTGAGGAATTTGTTGTTACGTACTAGTTTGCCACAATCATAAGAAGACAATTAATATGACATTAACTTTTCAAAGTTAATATGAGATTGAAACCAATGAATAACATACAAAATAATTATATAAAAATAAATATACATGAATACAGGAAATGAATATCTTTCTATAATCATTTTTACTAATGTTCATCTATATTTTTAGAACTACAAGGAAAAAAAGAAGAGAAGCCAGGTATGTATATTTTATTTATAGACATATATGCTTTCTATGTTTATAATAAATAGCACAATATCTCTTTGCAAATGTCATGTCCTAGTACAAATATTATATCAAATTTTATCCTTGACCAACTTAAAAAAACTAATAAAATATATATTTCTCTATGTTACCCACTTCTAGAAAAAACTCTATTTGCGTAGGTGAAATCTCTGAGAAATTTACATGGTTCAGAAGAAGTAACTGACTAATTGAACTGACTCCCACAAAACCAAAATTTTCTCTGCTAATTGTAGGACACAGACATTCAATCAGCAAAACATCTATTCTCATCCTTCTCTCTTTTGAGGCTTTTCAGTCAGATGCACATTTCTGAAGGCTACAGTAGGCAGTAGAAACTTTTTCAAAAGAACACTCAACTGTCTGGTTCTGAACACAGTTAAAATTTTGTTTAATGTTTCATAATTGTATTATTGTTCTAGGGCTACTGTAGTAAAATTCCACAAACTGGGTGGCTTGAAACAACAGAAATTTATTCTCTCATAGTTCTGGAGGGTAGCAGTCCAAAATGAAGGTATCACAAGGGACCTGCTATCCATGAAATCTGTAGAGAATTCTTTCTTGCATCTTCTGGTGTTTTCCAGCAATCCTTCATGTTCCTTGGCTTGTAGAAGCATCACTTTTAATCTCTGCCTCCATCATCACTTGGAAACCTTCTCCCATTGTGTCTCTATCTCTGCAAACCCTTCTCCTCTAATAAGCACACCAGCCATATTGGATTAAGTATCCACCCTACTGCCCTATGACAACATCTTAACTAATTACATCTGCAATAACCCTATTTACAAACAAGGTCATATTTTAAGGTACTGGAGGTTAGGTTGTAAGCATACCTTTTGGAAAGATGCAATTAAATCCATAACAGTCCATTCTCTGGCTGGCCCAAAATTTATGTCTTCCATAGGTGCAAAATATGTTCACCCCATCCCAACATTTCTAAAAGTCGTAACCATTCTAGCATGGTTCTAAGTCCAAAATTTCTTCTAAATATCAATCAGTAGTTCCAAATCTCATTATCTAAAGCATCTAAATCAGTTATATATGAAACTTGGAGTATGATTCTTCCTTCAGCAAAATTCCTCTTCTCTGTGAACCTGTGAAAACATGAAACAAATTATTTACTCCCAAAATAAAATGATGAGACAGGTATAGGATGGACATTCCTATTTTAAAGGGAAGAAATTACAATAAAATAAAAAGAGGTCCTGATTCCTAAAGCAAATCCAAAACCTAGCATATTTCAAAGCCTGAGAATATTCTCTCTGGCTCAGTGCTCTGTACTCTGAACCTGGTGGAACAGTGGCCCTGCCCTCTTAGGTCAGCAAGCCGAGAGCCCTGCCTTGTCTGCCACAGGAGGTCCCATCAATCCAAGCGTTTGAATTCATGGCTCTTCTCTTACAGTCATTATCCCTTCATTTTATCATGCCTCTGTCCCTTTTTGTCCAGGCTGGCATTGTTTTTGCTTCTTTAAAATTCTCAAAAACCTGACTAGTATCACAATTAATTCATGGGGCGTCTAAACTATTAGATAAGAGGGTCCTCCACAGATCTTTCCTGGATAACCACATCTCTATTTCTGTCTTCTGCTGAAGTGGCTCCATGAGTCATACATCTAATCTCTTTAGCAAAAGTTTGTCCAGCCATCCTTGGCCCTATCTCCGTGGCACACTGTCTAGATAGGCTGAGAATTTTTCAAATCAGTAAGTGCCAGTTCTTACTTGATTAACACTTTCTTCTTCAATTTATGTGTATCTTTTCACATTTTATTATAAACAACAAGGAAAAATCAACCTGCACCGTCCATACTTTGCTTGAAAATGTTCTTAGCTAAATTTTTAAGTATTCACTTATGATCTCCACCTTCCACCTAACAGAAGAACACAATTTATCCAAGTTTTCTGCTACTGTATAACAAATATTACCTTTCCTTCAGTGGCCAATAATATATTCCTCGTTTTCTTGAGACCTCATCTTTAAAATTCATTTATCTAGCGACATTCTACTTCTACTTATAATAATATACATCTATATGATTTGAATGTGTTTTCTCAAAATTTAAGTGTTACCTGTGTAATAAATAGAATAAATAGTATTGAGAGCTGGAGGCTTGAAGAGGTGATTAGGCCATGAGAGCTCCTCCTTTGTGAATGGGAACAAGGCCTGTATAAAAGAGGTTTCATGCGTTGTTCAACTAGCCTGCTGTCTTCTTTTGCCTTTGCCCTGTAAGGACACAGCATTCCTTCTCTCTGGAGGACATAGTAGCAAGGTACCATCTTCGAACCAGAGACCAAACCTGCTAATACCTTAATCCCGAACTTCACAGTCTCTAGAAGTATAAGAAATACATTTCTGTTCCATGTAAATTACCCAGTCTGTGATATTCTATTATAGCAGCACAAAATGGACTAAGTCAGAAAGGCACCATTTAAAATGACAAGAGCTTTTTCTATAGCTCTCTTGAATTCTTTCTGAGCCCTCATCAGAATAACCTTTAATGTCAATATTTCTGCCAGTAGTCTCTTAAAAACAACCTGGGCTTTCTATATTAAGTGTCTCAAAATTCTTCGAACCTCTACCCATTACCCAATTTCAAAACCACTTTTACATGTATAGGTATTTGTTTCAGCAGCACCTATGTTCCTAAACAAAAATTGACTAGTTTCCTCGGATGGCTACAATAAAATATCACAAATTGTGTGGCTTAAAACTATAGAAATTTTTCTCTTTCACAATTTTGGAGGTTAGAAGTCAAAAATCAAGGTGTTGACAAAGCAACACTTCCTTTTAAACCGTAGAGGAGAATATTTCTTTGCTTCTCCTAGCTTCTGGTGTTTTCTAACAATCCTCAGTGTTTCTTGGTGTGAAGATATATGACTTCAATCTCTGCCTCTATTATCGCATGGTCATCTTCTCTCTTTGTGTCTCTCTCTTTGTGTCTCTTCTCCTCTTCTTATAAGGACAATAGTCATATTGGATTAAGAACCTACCCTTCTCTAGCATGACCTCATCTTATCTTAACTAATTACATAGGTAGCAAGTCTATCCAAATAAGGTTACATGCTGAGGTACTGGGGGTCAGGACTCAACAGATTGTTTAGGAGAACACATTTGAGCCATAACACTAGATGTCTAAATTGCTAACTCACATAATTACCCAATTAGATCTATTTCAAAGAGTCTCTTCCAGCTCTTGTTGTTAAAATAATTTGTCTTATGTTGACTTTGGAACCATTTCCTGCAACAATCATCTTAGAAAAAAGTAGAAAATTTAGATTTAAAAGAATTAGCTATACCAACAACTTGACAGACAAGTGCAAAGCATATTTCTCTTTTGTGTTTAATAGTCCATCATTGGCAAACCAGCGTAAAACTGGAATGAATTTTAGTTAATTTTTTTTTTTTTTTGAGACGGAGTCTCACTCTATCACCTAAGCTGGAGTGCAGTGGCATGATCTCAGCTCACTGAAACCTCTGCCTCCTGGGTTCAAGCAATTCTCCTGCCTCAGCCTCCCAATTATGATAACCAAAAAAGTTATTTCTAAAAATTAATTTGTATTCTAGTTTATGTTTTCAGGTTTTAAATTTTCTGCCTTTTCTCTC
The DNA here is from genome assembly GCF_002776525.5 of Piliocolobus tephrosceles. Lineage (NCBI taxonomy): Eukaryota > Metazoa > Chordata > Mammalia > Primates > Cercopithecidae > Piliocolobus > Piliocolobus tephrosceles. The sequence goes on along the minus strand of NC_045438.1, from coordinate 22,133,840 downwards.
CCTCAGAGCCCCAAATTAAAAAAGAAGCAAAACCAGGTAACACAAGCTTTATTTTATATAGATTCAGAGTTGACATTACCTTTATTTTATTAAGTACTAAAAGAGGCTTACATCTCACTAGGGAGACATGCACAGAGTCTCCAAGTTCCTCATTATTTTGTCCACTCCGTTGCTCAACATGATTTTATAGCACTGGATTAGGTGAGAATGGGAATATTCCCTAGACAAAAGCATCTAGAAAATGGCCTTAAATAAATCTCAACAGAGACTCCAGGTTTCTTTAGACATTTCTAAGGTTTTTATGAAATTAATAATAATCATGTTTAACTTATGGCTTTATTTCGATAATTCTGGTGGCTTTGTTTTCATAATTCTGAAGTATTTCCAGTAATATACCAGAATCATAAAATCATAAAGTTATAGACTATTGTGGTTTGAAGGGAACGAGAGCAAGAATTTATTAAGCATCTATTGTGAGCTAAGGACCAGCATAGGATTTTTACTTTCATCATGTCATTATGAGAAACAGACAGCATGGCAATTATTATCTATACTCAATATCTGAAGAAGCAGTTCAATAGATCAAGTTCAGAAAATAAGTTATTATTCCGGGATTTTCAAGTTAATCTATTTTGAAGCTAGGGGTCTGCCCCACATCTGATTTGCACCAAACCCTGGGTGCTCCCATTAAGAGATTGTCCCTAAAATGCTATCATTTTATTAGAAGGTTGATCTAAAAAAAAGGGTGACCTTTCCAAGTCTGTATTGTTATTTAGTGTTTAAGTCATACCTCTGGTACCAACTAGCTATTGGCCTGAGGCAAGTTCAAAAAAACCCTCAGCCTCTATGGTAGCTATTTCTTCATTATAAAAGGTTACTTAGCAAGATTCTTCAACATCAACAAATCAAGAATCAAAATCTAGACATATATTCAATAGTACCTCAGCCCCTGAATTCTCACCAGAACTTACCTGGCAGCTGATTATAAGCTTGGATATAGTTGCTCTTGTGATATATTTATAATATATCAAGGCTCATAGCAGCCTTGTTACATTACAAATATTATTATGATTTACTATTATTTTATTATTTATTTTCCTGATTATATTTATTTGCTGTAAGTGGGTATGTTTTACCAGATAAAAGCATTTTGTATGTTTGCCAGTTTTACTTTAACCAGAAACCCAATGCTATTTAAAACTAGTTATGCCTAGTTCTATTTACAATAACCAATTATATTTGTTGTTGTTAAATACTCCATTTTGCAGGTAATTTAATCTAATATGTTATTTATTTATTCTTTTTAGCTGTATCTGAAAAAGTTCAAATACACAGTATGTATATTAATTTTATCTTTTATGCTTATGTAGAACTTTTTACAAAAAATTTTGAAATGTTTTCAAAATCATGTATTTTCAATCTGTACTTTTATATTCATGTTTTATTACAGCCTATGCTTTGAAAACTATAGTTTCAAAAATTTTGTAAATAAGAATCCTTGGTATATTGTTTTCATGAACTAAAACCTTCAAGTTTTACATAGAAACAAGGATGATATGAAGGTTTCAGAATATTTTTCTCTATGGGCACATTTGCTAACATTTGCTAGTTATTTTCCCAGCTTCCAAATACCTAAAAAGATTTTCTTTTTATTATTTTCAGAACAAGACATAGTGAAACCAGAAAAGACTGTTTCTCATGGTAAACCAGGTATTTTGCAGGTGGTATTTGTAGTCTCAAATTGTCTCTCAATGGTTTAATTTTAGCAGAAGTAAGAGTTTAGAGGCAAGTCTAAAGTTATTTGGGACAATTCACGTCTTAAGTCATCAGCTTCTAGACCATCTCCAATTTTAGTCATCTTCAGAATTTTTTTTTTTTTTTTTTGTACTAAGAACTTAACCAGTGAGATGTAACTAGACAACTACTCTTCCCTTCCCATCAGAGAGTTAGCTTTGCACAAAAACCATAGTCACCCAACACTTAGATGAATGGACTCTATACTTGCTGTTTTATTCTGATTTGGGCACGGCATTCTGACCAAACTTGTAATTCAGATTGGCCTATTCAAATACGATCATTTTAGACTCTCCAAGTCCTAAAAATGCTGAAGAAATCAACATTTCTCCCTGCTTCTTTTCCTGACTCTTTTCTTCACCCTTCCTTCCCTTTCTTCTTTTCTTTTTATTCCTGGTCTTGCATTTTGTAGAAAGTAGAAGTAAGCTAATTTGTTCTGCTTGTAAAAAAAAAGATACATAATTTATCAAATCAAGGTTATGAATTAATTTTTATTTAAGAATAGAAACAAGTTTTTATTTCAGCTAATTAAATATGAATTTAATTTTGAGGCCACCCAAGCCCCAATTATTCTGTAGAATATTATTTTTCATTCCAGGCTGAATTATGTACCCAATGTTGTGAATATAGTTAGGCCAGAATCTTTGAAAAGTGAAAAACATACTTTCTCTAAGCAAATCTTAGGAAATCCTTTGCTTATAAAAATCCAGCCGGGCGCGGTGGCTCAAGCCTGTAATCCCAGCACTTTGGGAGGCCCAGACGGGCGGATCACGAGGTCAGGAGATCGAGACCATCCTGGCTAACACGGTGAAACCCCGTCTCTACTAAAAAATACAAAAAACTAGCTGGGCGAGGTGGCGGGCGCCTGTAGTCCCAGCTACTCGGGAGGCTGAGGCAGGAGAATGGCATAAACCCGGGAAGCGGAGCTTGCAGTGAGCTGAGATCCGGCCACTGCACTCCAGCCTGGGCGACAGAGCGAGACTCCATCTCAAAAAAAAAAAAAAAAATCCTTTTATAAATTGTACTTTAAATAATCTGTACACAATGGGTTTTAGTCTGTTTGATTTGTTTTCCATATGCTATAAAAAAACTATTAGACACCAACAACAGAAAATATAGGAATAAGGAAAGCAGGGCTGGAGTGTGGAGAGGTGAGAAGAGCTGTCTGTATTGACAAAAGCAGAAAGTTAGAAACAACTTTGAGAAGCTCCTCATTACATGAAACACTGTTATTTTCTTATGTCCCAAATATTAGTCAATTTGAGGTGAAATAAAGAGAAGTGACAGACTTTAGTCTCTGAGCATACATGAAATGCATTGTCTTGTAGGAACGACTCTTTTACTTCAGTTACACCATCATGGTCTTTAAATTCTGTCATACAGTGAAAATTTCTACTTAGGATATTTGATCAGTCAATTCATACCCAGTGCGAAATGCTTGAGAAGTTTAATTTCATGTAGTATCAGTGCAATAATCTCTTTACTTTGACCTAAACATCTTTGACTATGAAAAATCACTGAGAACAGAGGACATCCAGCAAATGTATCAACTTTGTTCTTCCCCAGCTTCGCACTGTGAAAAATTTGGGTTCTCCACCTATTCCTGGGTTCCCAGGGAGGTATCGGCACAAGAAGATCAAAAATTGCTTCTTCCTATTCTAATTTAATAATAGAAAGGGAACATGTATTTTATAAAGCAGTACCTGTGGGCAGATAAATACACTGAAATACAGTGAAGGCGAAAAACAGGGCTCATACTGGCACGTTAGGGAACAATTTAAGTTAGGAAAACTTCTGTAGCAAGATAGCTGCAAAGGACATTTCAGCTGGACAGATTTTCTTTGTGCTTTCATCCAATTTGAATAGAAGATATTATTTGCTTGTTTTATTGAGGCAACAAGTTTTTGCTGGCATTGGTACTATTTCAAAAAGAATACAAAAATCATGGTTAAAATAGGTCACTGATGTATTCAAATTCCCTACTTGTGTTAACGTTTTTTCCTATCACAGAAGAAAAACTTCTCAAGCAGGTAAAAGCTGTCACAATAGAAAAAACAGGTAAATAAGGTATTTTATACCTTTTTTTATGTCTTATATGCTATGTGGTGCATGCATATGTGTGCATGCAGACACACACACACACACCTTCACTGAAGTGTGCAGGCTTTTAGTACCATAATTTCTAACATTCTCAATTCTTGTGAATAACTAAAAATGTGTTCAATATAATTTTTATTAAAAAAATAATAACTAGAGTAGCATAACTTTAAGTGTGATTGATCTAAGATTACGTGTAATTCATGGGAAAATCTATATAATGCATTATCATGTATACGTAGGTAGGTGTTTAATCTTATTTTTAAACCACATTTCTTCCTGCTATTTATAAATTAGCTGGAATAATTTACTTCCATGAAAGCTCCATAGAGAGGGATATGGTTATATAACTTTAAAGTCTGCCTTAAAGAATGATCAACAGAACATAAAATGTTATACTGAAAACACTCCGTGTCTCATTAGTTCATATGAAAAAGAAAAGACACATACTCTTGCATTTCAGAAGTTTTTCCTGTAAGGAAAAAGAAAACTTATGAGTCTTGAAATCAATTCACATCTGAGTGACTAAACTTCCTCTATTTGATTCCAAGACAGAAATCCTACCCACCTCAGCCATGGGGAGAACCTCATCTCTTACTAATAATCGTTCCACCCTTTTGATTAACAGCCGAACATGCTAACCGATTGCGCCACAGAGACTCTGAACTAATAATCATTCCAAAAGAAAAACTCTGTAAAACATTTTTTTCTCCTGAGATAATCAGATAATAAGGATTTAAAAAGTCTTGGAGGAAAAATATAATAGAATTCACGAGAGATCTAATTATTTATAGAAATTATAGACTAGTTTATCACCAGAAAGAAAGAAATCTCATGAGGCCATTTTCACATTACTTTATATGACCATTGTACTTTATTCCAACCACTGCCTAAGTTTATAATTTTAGTAAATATTCCCTTAATTTGTACCCTGAGGTATTAATATGACCACCTGAGTATCTTATTCAGTTGTATGGATGTTTGGGAATTATGAAGAAGCTAGCTCAATGTATTTGTGACTCAAATATATAGATTGTTTTAAATTTTATGTGCATAACATGTGTCTTACTAGTTTTTTTGTAGTTCAATTAATGTATTTGCTGACAGTAAAATATTAGTGGTCAAAGAAAACAGGTTAAGCTTAAGCTAAGAAGGAGACCTAAAGCTAAGAATAAGTAAATACAAATACTAAACAGTTAGTTTTTCCATGGTTTGTACTCATCAATATGCCATGTGCTTCCCTCCATTCTCCACAGCCAAGCCCAAGCCAGCAAGTAAGAGATGAATAGAATAACACCTGAGAAATATCGCTTGACCATTTCAGCTTTAACATTTTGCTTTGTTTTTTTTTTAAGAAAAATGTTATTTTCAGTGTTACCTGTGGCTAAATAACTATTAATGATAAATTAATGTGATTGCTATGTAATTATTATTCATGATAAATTAATGTTATTGCTATGGCATTGATTTAACATTCTTGTGTTTCACTACTAATTAATGACTATAACTATACAAAAGAAAAAGTGTGTCACTATTGTTCATTAAAAGAAGGAATCCATATAGGCTATGAAATACCACTCACAGTAAATTAAGGTAGGTGGGAAATCTTTTCATCACACATAATGAATAACAAAAGAAAATGAAATGATATACAGTTGTCAGTGTTATGAACCGTATACTGTTTTTAATCCCTTTGCTTTAAGCTGCATTAATTAAACTGTAGGTAAACTTTGGCATTTAGAAATCCATTTAATTATAAACATTTTGCCATTGGTCCATTGGAATTATGAAATGTCCTCATGAATGTGGACTTTGAAGATCCTTCGTTTCACTGTACAGGTGTGACACAGAGAGTATAGTGATGGAGAGTTTAAAGATGACTTTTGGACTCAGGAAGGCATAAATATTTACCCACTGTGGTAGTAAATATATTAAATATTGTGTCAAAATTGTGATGTTAGTCATTGAATGGTGTACATTTGTGGAACACAAGCTTAGACAAATGCATGAATGGCTTTTGATCAAATATATTCTGGCTCTTGCATGCAAAATAGCTTCACAAGGTCCAAAGGTGAATGTGTGACACAGCTTAGGAATACATATATGTGCTTTAGGATATATAGCACGAAGGCATGGCTCTAATCAGAACATATTCACATCCTAGAACCTGTGAATTGTATTTTGAATATATATTTTATATTATTATTGTTCCCTTGATTTATTTTTAATGTTGTTATAACAGTTTAATACCTTGAATATTGACTTCTTCATTTTATTTTGAATGCTTATTTACTATAACATTTTTGCAAATTCAGTTCATGGAAGTTTATTCTTGAATGGTATCAGTTCCTAATTTACAAATATCTGTTTAGTCTGATGACACCTGGGGTCCCACATCTTCCCACCTACTTCACTGTTGGTGCATGATTTGGGGGAAAAATAGTAATTTTAGAGAAACTCCAAATTCAGGAGTGAGGGAAAGAAAGGACAAGTAAACATCAAGAACAGCTCAGAACTGATCCTAGAGGTCATTAGAGGTAATACTTGGTCTGTTCCGGAGTCCTACTCAGCTGACAGATATTCTCAATCGCATTCAAGATATTCCACCTATATGGTTGACTTTAAATTCTACTTTTGATGAAAGAGAATGATCTCTTTAAAATTTTCAATTCAAATATTTTTCAGAGAACTAAGAGGGATGTCGATTACTCATACATTTTTATTTCATTTTGTCATATCCTAGAATAGTTGAGATTCAGCTATGAGAGTTTTAAGAAAACCTGGAAAGGGAGGGTGGTACAGGTCAATAAAAATACAAAATGTGTTACTCTCTGGAATACAACAGATATAGTTAAAATTTTCAATAATAAACTAGTGTTCAGCAGTGCATTGCTTCTTACTGGCAAGAAGGTAGCTAGGATTCAGAGAGGAAAAAAGAGGAATTGGTAAAATGCCAAAGACCAATACCATCCACTAAAAATGTCCCCAAAGAATGACTCAACTTTCAGCAAATGAAACAGTATTCTTATTCTCCTCTTTGCCATATTCTATCCTCTTATACAACACAGCCCCTAAAGAGATAAAACCCTAATACTGTCTTTCAGCCAAATGTAGAAAAAAGTCTTTTCCTGGGTGTCCTGAGAATGAACCTAACCTAACCCTGTTTCTAATGTGTTTTTATGGCAATATGCTTTATTTGTTTCAAATTACATGAAAACAACTTTGGGGCATGCCTCTTGGGTAAACTGAGGATCACTTGCAAATATGTAACTAAGAAATATTTGCCGAAGAATCCACAGATTGCCAATGAAATTTGATTTCTTTCTCTAGAAAAAGCTGAACATCAAGAAAGAGAACCTCCGTCTATAAAAACAGGTGTTTTACCATTTTTGGTTTATATTCTGCCTTAGGTTCACTATTTTTATTATATTCAAAAATTAAAGTAATGCATACAAGTGATTTTTACTATGTTTCCTGGTAATGTGTGGTCCTGTGGTTTTGCAGTATAATCAGTTTATCTGACCTAAGGGCAATATTGTTGTCAATCAAACATGGATTGCCAAACATGCAATTATGACAGGCAAAATTAACAAATTAGATTTGCTTTTATGATTCACAAGGTCCTTCCAAAATATTCAGTATTTCACTGTTGTCAATATTAATATAATTTACCATAGTAATGGAGTTGATTAACTGTTGATAGTTTTAAAATATCCTATTAAATTACATAGGTTAAATTTCACAAATTGTGAATTTCAGCTTGATATATCCTCTTAAAAGAGAAGTTACCCCATTCTAAAAGTTAGCTTAATTCTTTTAAAATGTCATTCAGTTTTTACAATATGTAATACTTCACATGGTTCAAACACTGAGGCACATAGGAAGCTAACTGCAAAAATCTCTCTCTTTTGTTAAATTCTACCAGTTCTCATTTCAAAAATATCTGATAATTTCCATAGGTAATCATTGTTATTTCCTAATATATCCTTCTAGCATTATCTATCTACCTATACAAATATATATATATATATATGCTTCTTTTGTTTTTCTTACACAAATATTGACATGCCATAAATTATCCTGTCACCAATTTTGTCTATTTCAGAATATATCTTGAAACTTTTTTATATCAGCACATAAAATATTTTATAAAAACTCTATTTTATTATATATTTGTACACAGTTTACTTAATTAGACTCTAATTGACATATGTAAAAGTTGTTTTAAAGATCTCCTTTAATTTAATTAACAATATGTCTAGTTTTTTTACTTTTATGGGAAAAATTCTTTAAAGTAGAATTTTTTTTTAGTAATAGGGTATATTAAATGTAATTTGTATAGATATTCCTAATTGTTTTCTACAAAAATGTATCAATTTGTATTCCCTCTGTTAACATATTAGTTATTTGACTTAATTTTAGATGATTCAAACCTGCAATCATAGCTAAATCTTTTCTACTATTTATGAAGAAATAGAACTTTAGATGCAAGATGACATAGTTAATGCTTTTAGTTAATATATTTTAGAACACATGTTATATTGGAAAAAAATAGAATGTCTTTACGATTTTTTTTACCTACCATCCATTCTTGAGATTTTATAGAGGAACCTGATTGTTCAACATACTGGATTGGGAGAGTTGGTATAAATTAATATTAATAATTAATATTGTGAGTATAAATTAATATTAAAATGTATTCTAAAAGGATTGTGGCAGAATATATATTTTGTGCCATTTCAGAAACAGTAAGAAGTTCAAATTTTTGTGAGCATTCATTAATATTGTATCAAATCAAATATGAGATTTACAGGAATAAAAACGAGACCAAAAAAGATTCCACACTTTTAGGCTTTACTGTTCTGTGGGAAACTCTTTGGGAGAACGATTTAAAAATTACTAAAAATGCATTCCCTACTGTTCGTTGTGGATATATTTAGTCTTATTTTTACTGTAAAAAGCAAAAATAGGAAATATAAAGAGCTGATATATCACCAATAAATAGAAAATTATCACTCCTTTTCTTTTTTTCTTTTTTCCTTTTTAGACAAACCAAAACCAACTCCAAGTAAGTGTACCATTTTAGAATTTTAAGAATGTCCTATTTCATTGTTTTAATTTCACAATTTCTTTGAGTTATATATGGAGTTTAAAATGTATAGTGTGTTTGTTAATGTAATAGTCGTTATACTATTATCATATAAGTGAGTCTGGTTGACAAAGGATATTGTGTGTACAGGCATACCTTGGAGACAAAAAGCACAACCAAAGGAAAATGGGGAGAGCAAGAAGCCATAGACCAATGAGCACATGAAGGGATGTTTAGTGACTCAAAAAATGCAATTCAAGGAAAATTAGATGTCATTGTACTGGAATAACTTGGGTGTATTGCAGGTTTCATTCAGACCACCACAATAAATCACACAATTTTGAGTTTTCCCAGTGCACAGAAAAGTTATGTTTACACTATAGTCTATTGAGTGTGCAAGAGGATTATGACTAAAAAATGTACATAGCTTAATTTAAAAGTATTTTGCTGCTAAAAATGTTAGTGATCATCTGAACCTTCAGCAACTTGTAATACTTTTAGTGGTGAAAGGTATTGTCTCGATGTTGATGGGTGCTGATTGATGAAGGTGGTGATTTCTGAAGGTTAGGGTAGCTGTAGTAATTTCTGAAAATAAGACAACAATAAAGTTTGGCACATTGACTCTTTCACAGAATATTTCTCTGTAGTTCATATGGCTATTTGACAGCATTTTACTCACAGTAGAACTTCTTTCAAAATTGGAGTCAATTATCTCAAACTTGGCTTCTGCTTTATCAACTAAGTTTACAGAATATTCTAAATCCTTTGTTGTGATTTCGACGATGTTCACGTCTTCACCAGGAGTAGTTTCCATCTCAAGTATCCACTTTCTTTTTTCATCCATGATAAATAACTCCTCGTCTATTGAAGTTTGATCATTAAATTGAAGCAATTCAGTCACCACTTCTAATTATTTTGTTGCTTCCACCACATCTGCAGTTACTTCTTCTACTGAATCCTTGAAGCTCTCGAAGTCATTCGTAAGAGTTGGAATCAATTTCTTTCAAACTCCTATTGGTACTGATATTTGGACTCCCTCTTGTGAGTCAAAAATGTTCTTAATGGCATCTAGAGGGCTGATTCCTTTCCAGAAGACTTTCAATCTACTTTGCACAGATTCATTAGATGAGTCACTATATATGACACCTACAGCCTTATGAAATGTATTTATTAAGTTATAAGACTTGAATGTCAAAATTACTCCTTGGTCCCATGGGCTACAGAATCAATGCTGTGTTCACAGGCATGAAAACAATATTAATCTCCTTGTACAGCTCCATTAGAGCTCTTGATTGACCAGGTGCATGTCAATGAGCCATAATATTTGAAAGGAATCTTTTTTCTTAGCATTAGGTCCCAACAATGGGCTTAAAACTGTCCGTAAATCATGCTGTAAACGGATGTGCTGTCATCTAGATTTTGCTATTCCAGTGATACACCACAGGCAGAGTAGATTTAGCGTAATTCTTAAAGGACCTAGAATTTTCAGAATGATCAATAAGCATTGGCTTCAACTTCAAGTCACCAGCTTCATTAACCTCCAAGAAGAGAATCAGTGTCTTTTGAAGACTGGAAGTCAGATATTGACTTTTCTCTCTAGCTATGAAAATTCTAGGTGACTTTTTTTTTCAATAAAAGGCTATTTGTTAAGTTGTTGTTGTTGTTTGTTTAAAGACAGGGTCTCACTCTGTCACCAGGCTAGAGTACAGTGGGGGAACATAGCTCACTACAGCCTCAAATTCCTGGGCTCAAGTGATCCTCCCTAGAGGGCTATTTTGTCTACCTTGAAAGCTTATTGTTTATTGTAGCCACCTTGGTCAATTATCTTAGCTAGATCTGGACAACTTTCTGCAGCTTCTAAATCAGCATTTGCTGTTTCACCTTGCATTTTTACGTTATGCAGGTGGCTTCACTCCTTAAATTTCATGGACCAACCTCTGCTAGCTTCCAACTTGCCTTCTGCAGCTTCCTCACTTCTCTCAGCCTTCATAGAATTGAAGAGAGTTAGGGCCTTGCTATAGATTAGGTTTTGGCTTAAGGGAAGGTTGTAGCTGTTTTGATCTTCTATTCAGTCCACTAAAACTTTCTCTGTCTCAGCAATAAGGCTGTTTCCCTTTGTTAGCATTTATGTCTTCACTGGAGTAACATTTAATTTCCTTCAGGAACATTTTCTTTGCATTCACAGCTTGGCTAACTCTTTGGTATGTGAGGCCTCACTTTCAGCCTATCCCAGTTTTCAACATGCCTTTCTCACGACACTTAATCATTTCTAGTTTTAGGTTTAAAGTGAGTGATGTGCAAGTCTTTCTTTCTTGTCAATACTTAAGAGGCCATTTTAGGTTCCTAACTGGTCTAATTTCAAAGCTATTGACTCTCAGGAAATAGAGAGGACTAAAGGAAAGTGAGAGGGACTGGTGAATGGCAGTCTGAATACACACATTCATTAAGTTTTACCACCTTATCTGGGTGTGGTGTGTGGCACACCAAAAGAATTACAATAGTAATATCAAAAATCACTGATCACAAACAACCATAACAGATATAATAATAATGAAAAATTTGAAATATTGTGAGAATCACCAAAATGAGACACAGAAATGAGAAGGAAGCAAATGCCATTGGAAAAATTACACCAATAGGCTTAATCATATGGGGTTGCCACAAACTTTTAACTTGTAAAAAATGTGATACCTGAGAATTGTAATTAAGTGAAGCACAATAAAATGAGTATGCTTGTATTCCACTCATTAATCCTTGAACATGTATTTATTGAGCACCTATTAGGTATATGACACTGGACCAGGATGTATGAGGGAATGCCTATCTTGTTTTCTGTTGATGTACCTGGTTTACTAACACTTTCACCATGATAACTAATACCTGTGCAAAAAACAAAACAAAACAACACAACAACAACAAAAATTCAGTAATTGTATCTCTCTCTTATCTACTTTCAATTGTTTGTTTAGATGTATTGAATAAACACAGTATGAAGAACCCTTTAACAGTTATTGTGTGGGTTAAGAAAAATTAAGAGCACATATGTCCTCAATTTATTTAATTTTAACACATTAGCTTTTTATTTTCTAATTTTTTTAAAGCCCTGAGGTACATTTTATTTTGTAATTCAAAATCACTGGGGTTTCCTGGACATTTTAATCAATAATAAAAATGCAACACTAAACAATAAAACTGTTTATTTAATCCTATTAGAATACTCAGACTGTAACCTGGATTAAAAATTGAGTACTTCAATCCAAAGTGTTTCTGGATGTTGTATTTATATGTTTTGATACCCAGAACTAACCTGTCTTCTTGACAACACATGACAGATTACTTAATAATGCAGCTACAGTTTACTTCATAATGGATTCAGTGCCAATTTTAAACATTAAGTACAGCCTTGAGGCTGGAGAAATTCTCTAATATAGTTTGTATTATTGCTACTAATGCGAACACTAGTACCAAAATTAAGGATTGAAAGCCAAAACTAGAATGCTAATATGAAACATCATTATAAAGCCATTTAAAAATACTATATTTTTATGTAATATTATGTATTGTATACCTTCACTGTTAAAAAATATTTTATTTTTTTGAATTTTGAAAATAGCTACCCAAAATAGTTATGTAAGACTGATAAAACTGATATCACATTTATAGAAAACATTGACATTTTACAAGAGATATTTCTTAAACTATCAGAGAATTTTTATTTTCTGGAAATATTATTATTTGAAATTATTTTTGATACAAAGTTGTTTTAAAAAACACTTGCCAGGTTATACTTAGAAATATTCATCTGTAAATTTACTGAAGGAACAAGAAGAAAGCATGGTTCTGTATGAGCATAGGCAAAAGGCAAATATAATTTTATGTCTTCTATCACTTATCAGACTGTAATCAACATGAACTGAGTTTGTTTTTGTTATACTTTTAATCTCATCCCATGACCACACTCAACTGCATTTCTGACAGCATCTTATAAATGAAGCTGCTTTAATAAATATTATATGAATGAATGTTTGCATGCATCAATGAAGATTAAAAATTTGTGTAACAGATTCATAATTTGTAATCAAGAAAACCAGCCATAGAATTTAGAATTGATTAATTACATCATGTATGTTTTTCAATTGTTTACATTTCATTTTATTTTATTTTTAACTTGATAGGTACTTAGAAGTTGATATATTTATGGGTACTTGAGATATTTTGATATAGGCAAGTAAATGGGGTATCCATCACATCAGCATTTATCATATTTTTTTGTGTTACAAACATTCCATTATTTTAGTTATTTTAAAATGCACACTAAATTGTTGATTCTAATCCTCCGGTTCTATCAAGTACTAGATCTTATTTATTCTATCTAACCAATTCTATAATATTTAAATTACCATTTTAGATTAATTGAATATTTGTTCTATTTTTAAAATAGATGTCTAGTTACAGTTATCAGAAATATTAAGCATCAGTACATTTCCTTGCCATTTTGAGTATATGTGCCTATTGTAATTTGGGAGGAAATATCAGAAGATAAGTTTTAATTGTCTGCTACTGAATAAAAACCTATACTTTTTCTTTTATTTTGTTTTCTTTATTTCTACATTTTTTTTTTAAAGGAGCAACATCAGAAGTCACAGAATCAGGTAAATATTTACTTTTTCAGAGGAGATAAGATAGAGTTGTGAAAATGGTATGTAAATTTAAGTTTCTAACTGTGCAACATTTAGAAAATCCTTTAGCTCCTCAAATTCCAAATATTCTGTTCTACAGAACAGCATAATGACTTCCCTACAGGCTTATTATAAGGAATAAATGATGCAATATGTCCATTTTTACCACATACAAACTTATAAGTCACCGATTAAATATTGTTTTTCTTCTCACTTTTGTCTAAAAGGTGTAGCAAGAAAATTATCAATTTACCAAGACTGCTTTGAAAACTGGATCCATATTTTGCTTAGAAATATTATGTTACATTTTTATTGCTTTAATTCATTAGTTTACTTATGAATTCATCATGCCAGGCAAATTCTTATTTCCTAAAGGTAAAAATTTAACATGTTGGTTTTCCTGTTGTTTCTAGTTTAAACTTTTAACAAAGGCATGGCTTATTCTAGCTTCTCTTCAAAGCATAAAAGAAAAGGGGAGGAGGTGGGCAAGAGGGTCATATCTGTAAGTAAACTGAGCTACTCAGGAGGGTGAGGCGGGAGGATCCCTTGAGCCCAGGAATTTGAGGGTATATAGAAAGACTCTGCCTCAAAAAATGAAGAAGAGGAGTAGGAGGAGGAAAAGGAGGAGGAAGAAATTCATGTTTTTTAAAATGATGATTTCTTGTCCCCCCCCCCCCCCCCCGGCCAGGGAAGAAGAAAACTGAAATATCTGAAAAAGAAAGTAAAGGTAAAGATGACATTTTAAGATATATACATCAAAGTAGCCACATAAACAGGAACAAAATACAAAATTATACAGATTACATGATTTAAAAACAGTTGATGAAAACGAAGACACTGATTTTATAGCACATATCATAATTATAGTTCATCATGCAAAACATATAGGTATTGCATTTTTATTAAATATCTAAAAGGATCAGGAGTGTAAAGCCAAAAGCAGACTCTACGTGTTACTACTAAATTAAAGCTACAGACTTCTTTTCATAGTACTACTGAACTGTGAAAACTGCCTACACAAAATTCATTTCCTCACCTTAAGAAGACTTGTTAATAAATATATTACTCTGATACAGAGAAAGTGGGAAAGATCTAAAATCAATACTCTAACATCCCAATGAAAAGAACTACAGAAGCAAGAGCAAACAAATTCAAAAGCTAGCAGAAGACAATAAATAACTAAGATCAGAGCAGAACTGAAGGAGTGAGAGACACAAAAAACCCTTTTAAAAAATCAGTGAATCCAAGAGTTGTTTTTCTGAAAAGATTAACAAAATAGATATACCTTTAACCAGACTAATAAAGAATAAAAGAGAGAAGAATCAAATAGACACAGTAAAAAATGACAAAGCAGATATCACCACTGATTCCACAGAAATACAAACTACCATCAGAGAATACTATAAACACCTCTACGTAAATAAACTAGAAAATCTAGAAGAAATGGATAAATTTCTGGATACACACACCCTCCCAGGACTGAACCAGAAGACGTCGAATCCCTGAATAGAACAATAACAAGTTCTGAAATTGAGGCAGTAATTAATAGCCTACCAACCAACCAAAAAAAAAAAAAAAGCCCAGGACCAGACAGATTCACAGACAAATTCTACATTCTACTAGAGGTACAAAGAGGAGCAGGTACCATTCCTTCTAAAATGATTTCAAACAATACAAAAAGAGGGACTCCTCTCTAACTAATTTTATGAGGCCAGCACCATCCTGATACCAAAACCTGGCAGAGACATAACAAAAAAAGAAAATTTCAGGCCAATATTCCTGATGACCATTGATGCGAAAATCCTCAATAAAATTCTGGCAATACGAATCCAG
Organism: Piliocolobus tephrosceles; assembly: GCF_002776525.5. Classification (NCBI taxonomy): domain Eukaryota; kingdom Metazoa; phylum Chordata; class Mammalia; order Primates; family Cercopithecidae; genus Piliocolobus; species Piliocolobus tephrosceles. Next base: position 22,118,348 of record NC_045438.1, on the reverse strand, counting down.
CAGCACATTAAACAGTTTATCCACCACAATCAAGTCAGCTTCATCCCTGAGATGCAAGGTTGGTTCAACATACACATATCAATAAATGTAATCCATCACATAAACAGAACCAATGACAAAAAACACATGATTATGTCAATAGATACAGAAAAGGCCTTTGGCAAAATTCAACATCCCTTCATGCTAAAAACACTCAATAAACTAGGCATTGATGGAATTTTTATCAAAATAATAAGAGCTTCTTGTGACAAATCCACATCCAATAGCATACTGAATGGGAAAAAGCTGGAAGCATTCCCTTTGAAACCCAACAAAAGACAAGGATGCCCTCTCTCACCACTCCTATTCAACATAGTATTGGAAGTTCCGGCCAGAGCAATCAGGCAAGAGAAAGAAATAAAAGTATTGAAATAGGAAGAGAGGAAGTCAAATTGTCACTGTTTGCAGATGACATGATTTTATATTTAGAAAATCCCATCATCACAGCCCCAAAACTCCTTGAGCTGATAAGCAGCTTCAGCAAAGTCTCAGGATACGAACTCAATGTGCAAAAATCACAAGCAATCCTGTACACCAATAATAGACACACAGAGAGCCAAATCATGAGTGAACTCCCATTCACAATTGCTACAGAGAGAATAAAATACCTAGCAATACAACCTACAAGGGATGTGAAGAACCTTTTCAATGAAAACTACAAAACACTGCTCAAGGAAATAAGAGAGGACACAAACAAATGGAAAAACACTCCATGCTCATGGATAGGTAGAATCAATATCATGAAGATGGCCATACTGCCTAAAGTAATTTATAGATTCAATACTATTGCCATAAAGCTACCATTTACTTTCTTCACAGAATTAGAAAAAAAACTACTTTAAATTTCATATAGAACCAAAAAAGAGTCCACATACCCAAGACAATCCTAAGCAAAAAGAACAAAGCTGAAGGCATCACACTATCTGACTTCAAACTATACTATAAGGCTACAGGAACCAAAACAGCATGGTACTGGTACCAAAACAGAAATATAGACCAATGAGAACAGAGGCCTCAGAAATAACAGCACACATCTGCAACCATCTGATCTTTGACAAACTTGACAAAAACAAGCAATGGGGAAAGTGAGGATTCACTGTTTAATAAATGGTGTTGGGAAAATTGGCTTGCCATATGCAGAAAACAGAAACTGGACACCTTCCTTATGCCTTATACAAAAATTAACTCAAGATGCATTAAAGATTTAAACGTGCTGGACGTGGTTGCTTATGCTTGTAATCCCAGCACTTTGGGAGGCTGGGGTGGGCAGATCACGAGGTCAAGAGATCGAGACCATCCTGGTCAACATGGTGAAACTCTGTCTCTACTAAAAATACAAAAAATTAGCCTGGCATGGTGGCACACGCCAGTGGTCTGGCTACTTGGGAGGCTGAGGCAGGAGAATCGCTTGAACCTGAGAGGCAGAGGTTGCGGTGAGCCAAGATCGTGCCACTGCACTCTAGCTTGGTGCCAGAGTGAGACTCTGTCTAAAAAATAAAAAATGAAATAAAATAAGAAAGCAAAGAAAAAGATTTAAATGTAAGACCTAAAACCATAAAAACTCTAGAAGAAAACCTAGGGAATACCATTCAGGACATAGGCATGGGCAAAGACTTCATGACTTAAACATTTGCAACAAAAGCCAAAATTAACAAATGGTATCTAATTAAACTAAAGAGCTTCTGCACAGCAAAAGGAATTATCATTAGAGTGAACAGGCAACTTACAGAATGGGTGAAAAATTTTGCAATCTATTTATATGACAAAGGGATAATATCTGGAATATAAAGGAACTTAAAGAAATTTACAAGAAAAAAACACACAACCCCATCAAAAAGTAAAGTGGACGAAGGATATGAACAGACACTTTGCAAAAGAGGGCAAACATATTTAAAAAAGTTCATCATCACCAGTCATTAGAGAAATGCAAATCAAAACCACAATGAAATACCATCTCACACCAGTTAGAATGACAATCATTAAAAAGTCAGAAAACAACAAATGCTGGAAATGATGTGGAGAAATACAATGTTGATGAGAGTGTAAATTAGTTCAACCATTGAGGAAGACAGTATGGCAGTTCCTCAAGGATCTAGAACCAGAAATAGCATGTGACCGATGGTTGGAAGCAACCCACGTGTCCATCAGTGACAGACTGGATAAAGAAAATGTGGCACATATGCACCATGGAATACTATGCAGCCATAAGAAAGAATGAGTTCATGTCCTTTGCAGGGACATGGGTGAAGCTGGAAACCATCATTCTCAGCAAACTAACACGGAACTGAAAACCAAACACTGCATATTCTCACTCATAAGTGGGAGTTGAGCAATGAGAACATATGGGCACAGGGAGGGGAACATCACACCCTGGGGCCTCTCTGGGAGTGGGGGTTAAGGGAAGGGATAGCATTAGGAGAGATACCTAATGTAGACGACGGGTTGATGGATGCAGCAAACCACCATGACACATGTATACCTATTTAAAATCCTGCATGTTCTGCACATGTATCTCAGAACTTAAAGTATAATTAAAAATAAAAAAGTAAATAAATTACCCTGTTACTATTTCTTCTACACAGAAAAAGCAGACATGAAGCATCTTAAAGAAGAAAAAGGTAATTTTTTAAAAGAATAAAAAAATAGAATGCAAAGCCCTGAAGCTAAAATATTTTAAGTCAAAATGTATTTATACCATATGAAAAAAAAAAACTTTTAAAAATGTATGTGATGAGTGCTAGCATGAGTAAAAGAAGAAATGTGGTAATTGGTGAATATCTAGTAACAGCAGTGTCAAAGAAGCAATGGATGTAAGCCAACCCACGCAAATAAGCATTGATTTGTTCTGCCACTGATGAGCAAGGTATAAAATGAATCGCAGTGTTGCCATTTTTCTTAGCATTGGGTTTATTTATTTAGAAAACTACACCATATAATAAGACAATTACTGATTTGAGTGTAATTATCATAAAGCTTACAAAGGTCTTAATTATCAAAGAGATAGTTTATTAGATCAGTAGGAAAGCATTCTTAGGCATATCAGAATTATTGTCAATGGCAAAATAACTCATTTTGTTTATCTCCAAATCCAGTTAATCAGAATGACCCATTTTTCATAGATTCTAGTTAATTTTGTTCCTGCATTCATGTTATACCTCTGTCTATAAAACAATGTCTAGTGCTAACATTTATTTTTGTTAGGTACCAGTTGGATAGAAAAAATTTTTGAAAACCACCTTGAGAAAATGTTTATAACACTTAAATTATCTTCATTCTTTAAAGCTCGGCATTGATGTGAGATAATTTTTATGGAAATTTACTTTAAAAATTTAATTTTAATTTACATTTTCCTTATTAACAGTCTCAACAAGAAAAGAAAGTCTTCAGTTACACAATGTGACAAAAGGTAATCTTGAATTACATAAGTACTATGTTGGTATGAAAATATCTGAATTATTTTGTTGCTTAATATTAATATTAAATTATTTTGAAACAAAGAAATCTAAAAGATACAAACTTCTCTTAACAGCAGAGTAAGTGGACAGGTAGAAAATCTAGCAGAAGGCTTACATTTCAATAGAAAATAAGAAAATGTGAAGAAATCAGAACTATCAGCAACATTAACATGTACAAAATATTCTGTTACACACCAGAAGAAAAAATTCTCAATTACAAAAGACTTTTTTAGCATGAACAATGTCAAAAGTAATATGGTAGTAAAAATAAATATTACTGGGATTTATTTTCATCTATGATTAAATAACATATAGTTAAGATCATGAATTTTTTTTATTACTTATAAATTAGACCTTTAAATTAATTCAACCTAGACACAAAATAGGAAATGCCAGCATGCACAATGGAGACATTTGTTTCTTAAAAAGAGAATGATCTATTTTGCTGATATTATTATCATAAAACTATAAATAAGGTTTATACTAAATTATGTAGCCTTGGCAACATAATTTTAGGCAAATTCAATTACTTTTAAAAAGTGCTTTAAATTCTAAGTTGCTAGGTAAACATAACATAACTAAGACAACTATTTCCATTCATAGCAAATACATAGATCTCTAGTAGACGGAGAAAAAGCTTTGTTTTTCACTGACTCCCTTTTACTGCTCACTGTGGTGTGTATCCCTGAAATGACTAGATATATCTAGACATACCACTTACACATAAAAGTATTCATGTATTCATAATTATCACTAATATTAAGAGGTAAAACTTTCAATAAAAAGGAAAATTACATCTGTAGAATAATATAAGGACACAATTTTTATATTGAAACAGTCTTTGGCCGGGCGCGGTGGCTCAAGCCTGTAATCCCAGCACTTTGGGAGGCCGAGACGGGCGGATCACGAGGTCAGGAGATCAAGACCATCCTGGCTAACACGGTGAAACCCCATCTCTACTAAAAATTACAAAAAACTAGCCGGGCGCGGTGGCAGGCGCCTGTAGTCCCAGCTACTCTGAAGGCTGAGGCAGGAGAATGGCCTGAACCCGGGAGGCAGAGGTTGCAGTGAGCTGAGATCTGGCCACTGCACTCCAGCCTGGGCGACAGAGCGAGACTCTGTCTCAAAAAATAAAAATAAAAAAAAAGAAACAGTCTTTGAAATATTGTTTAATATCCTTTGAGATAATCAGCCAGAATGATGAGAAAAATAAATTAATTAGAAAATGTATGGTTATACATTTTCCTATTGTTAGTTTACTTAATCCTTAGGAAAGCCCAATTATCATGCCCAGTTTGAAGATGAGATAAGTGCAATGTAAGAAAATCTGACATATCAAGAGCATTTATATGGTACAGACAAGATTTGGCTCCAAGTTTGTTATGTTTCCAAACACTATAATGGTTAAGGCCATCTATTCACACTTCAGTATTCTATTATGCTGCTGCAAATACAAGAGAAAGTTTTCTGCCAATCAGAGCAGCCCAAGGATAGAGTATATCCCACTTTGCCTCCAAGGGAGTGATGTTTTGGAGAGATGATTTGAGGAAACCTCTGTAACTCAGCTGTACAAGTGATTCAGACTTCTGATTCAGATTTCTTACTCTGTTCTGTGAATCTATCATTTTAAAGTCTTCAAATTGTCATTACATACAAAAGCACAAGTCCAACGCAGAGATCATTGAGAGCAGGCATATTCTTATTCATTCCTTCATTTAACAGTTCATTATGTATCAGTGAAAGTCTATTTTTTCCCTAAATTTCTACCTTCCTAACCAATGCTAGTATTTTTAAAGAAAAAAATAATAACATGTTAGTCTTAGTGAAGTAGTTTTCCAAATTATTTATTTTATAATTTTATGCATGAAGCATCGCACTCTAGTGATACAGAAAATATCTATCCAAGCTGAAAATGTTTTTAATAGGAATAACCTAATTTTAATAAAATTTTAACCCTGAGGTTTATGTTAGAAACTCTACAAATCTCACAATAAACCATGTAATACAGATTGCTTAAAAGTTATATTTTCTAGCCTGGCTCTTTAAATGAGACTAATGGTAGAATGGAAATGTTACTAGTCTTTTTCAAGAAGTTAGAATGTCTGCTCTAGTATTTGGAATAATAATTTCACCTTAGTTATTTTGTCCTACATGCAGCTTAATAAGAAAGCACATTTCTTTGAAAAATAATAACCTCTCATTGAAATAAATAAAGTATTATGAAAAAGTAAACTTACTTACTTTGCATGTTGTTTTTTAAGATTTATTTTATAGTCTGGTAATTATCTTATTTTTTGAAAGAAAAATAATTCTAAATGATATATTTCATGAAGTCTGGGAATTTTAAAGAAAATATTTAACTGTTACAAAATACAAAGTAAGGTATAATACAAAGTAAATACAAAATACAAAGTAAATACAAAGTTAGGTATAATAATAGTTGAGCCAAAACTCTTAATTTTACAAAGATTTTGATTTTAGTAAGAATATTTAAAAAGCATAAATATTTTGTGACACTTTGATGAATAGCTTTTTTGATAGCTGACATATTTTCTTAGATAAAATAGATTAAACAAGATAGTCAAAGAATCAACCAGGCATAGTAGCTCACACCTGTAATACCAGCTACTTGGGAGGCAGAGGAGGGAGGATGCTTGAGCACAGGAATTTGAGGCTGCAATGATTGTACTACTTCATGTCACCTTGGGCAACTGAGACCCCATCTCTAAATAAAAATTTTAAAAAATTAAAAATTATGATAAAACAAAGACTCATGTTGACAGGCAATAGAGGACTGTATTTCTTCATTGATTCTTAAATAATAAGCAAGAAACAAAATAATTAGATATTTTTATAAAGTCCACTGATTTATAATTTCCTTGCATTTTATCTCAGTTAAACAAAACTTATTTATATTCTCTTTTTAGCAGAAAAACCTGCAAGAGTATCAAGTAAGTATAGTTTGTATTAATGCCAAGTTCTCTTTGATACATAGTATCAATTTCAAGATGAAATTAATAAAATATTTATATTTTTGATGTGTTCAGTTTTAGTTTATTCTAAACTAAATCCTCTGACAGGAATTTATTAGCTTTTATTGCTACTTATGTTGAAACTAAAAAAAGGAACTATGCTATTTGAAATTACAACTTGTAACAGAAATACCTTATTATTTTCTCAAGCCTGAAAATAAAAGTGATTTGCATTTAAATAAATAAATACTTTCAGTGATTAAAGTCAAGTGAAATAAAATAATTCTGTATCTGCCTTAAACTGTCAATCACTAGAAATTTGTTAAACACCACATATGGTCGAAAAGTGATGCTTTTGCTGCTGTTTTCTAATGTTCATTAACCTAAATAAAATTGTATACCTAAGAAACCTAAACTGTAATTTAATTGTATAGCTATAATTTAACTGTAAACCTAAATTGTAATATAATTGTTTATCTAAGAAATCTAAATATAACTGTATATTTAAGAAAAGCATCATAGTTAGGAATGGATGTATCTTCTATAGTATAAACCACAGCTCCCAGAATAGATTCTCTAGAATATTAGGATCCAGGTACAGATAGAAATTCTCTGTATATAGGATATAACTGTAAATATTCTTACAAGTTCCTAAAATTCAAGGAAATAACAATTTATCCTTTTTTATTTCCATATTTATAAAAAAGTTATTCTAAATAAGTGCCACCCAACACAAATATAAAATGTGACATATATGTAATTTTAATTTTCTAGTTGACACATTAAAAGACAAAAAGAAATAAGTGAAAATAAGTTTAGTAATATTTTATTTTATGTAACTTATTTTATACACAATTTATTTCAATATATAGTCAATATAGAAATGTATTTATCCTCTACATTTGTTTTTTGTATTGAGATTTTGAAATCTTATGTGTATTTCACACTTACAGCACATTTTATCTTGCGCTAGTCACATTTCAATTTCCCAAAGCCACAGGTAGTCACTGGCTACAGAATTGGATAGAGAAGGTCCAACTGAGTGCTTATACTGTACCTAATGCTAATATTGAAGACAATAAAAGTGAATCATTAAAATATGATACTTACCACATATGTCATTCAAAGGTCTTTGATTTCAGGTGATCGTAGACTTGCTTCAGGAATTTAAAAAAGGAAAGATATTGTAAGGACCCAAAATTGTCTCACTGATGGCAAGGGCAAAATGTACAGATAAAAGCAAAGGCCCTTGGAAGCTACCTTATTCCACACCATTCCCCTACAGCCAAAGGTAATGAGAGCAGACTTCATAAAGGAGGTAATGCCAAGATTTTTGCCTTGAAGAATGGTTAGGATTTGGATAGCTGGAGAAAAGGATAGAAATGGCTAGCAGAGAAAGAGAGCATCAGAAGTATTGGTTTAAGTTGAGGGGTAGTGTTAGAAAGAAGTGGGAAGTAAAGACATTTAGGGTGAAACTGTCAGGTGGAGAACATGTAAGGCCAAAAGATTTTAGAATGTGCCACAGAAAGCTATGGTTTACTTCCTCCCAGAAGGAAGTAAAAAGTCAAGGAATTATTGGGACACCTAACTTCATAGTAATAGCAGTTGTAGTAATAAGAGTAAGATTATGAGCAGTAGCTGAAAAGGGAAAGATATGAGAAAGAAAAATATATCATTTAAAATATATCATTTATGGGGACCATATTAAAATAAATAGTCAGAGACATCATGGAATGATTCTGTTTAAAAGGTGGTTTTCTGAGTATGTGAAGCTTATTTTCTCTATAGCATACATTATTGTTTTTATTATGCTTTTTAGGAGCAAGCATCAAAAAACTGCCTTAGGTATTTATAAAGAAGAGCATACTATATATATTTGAAACTAAACAAGTATCATTCTTTATCTGAATCCTTTTACAGCATTATGCATATGTCTATTTTGTTAGCGTTGGTGGTAGTAGTGGGTTTTGGGACTCAGAACTTTTTTTCGGTCATTTGTTTCTGTTTAAAGGAGTTTCATGAAATAGCTATGCTTTGTGGCCATCACTCTCTTCCTCTTGCCTATTCTAACTCCACCCTAGTGCTTGCACATCTTATCTAGCCGGGACCAGGTCCTATAACTTTTACAGCCATGAGCATGTCATGTCTTTTGCTTGTGTTCTTTTCAATTTCTTTAATCAGTATTTGTAGTTTTCCTCGCAGAGATCTTCTCTTTCTTGATTATGTTTATTCCTAGGTATTTTTCTTATAGCTGTTATAAATGGGATTACCTTCTTGATTTCTTCTTCAGCTAGTTCATTATTGGTGTATGGAAATGCTACTCACTTTTATGTTGATTTTGTATTCTGCTATTTTACCAAATTTATCAAATCTAGAAGTTTTTTTGGTCGAGTCTTTGGGGTTTTCTAGATGTAAGATCATATCATCAGCAAAGTGGGATAGTTTGAATTCTTTTCCAATGTGGATGCCTTTTATTTCTTTTTCTTGTTTGATTGTTCGCTAGGAAATTCTATTTATTTCTTTCTCTTGTTTTGATTATTCTGGCTAGGACAGTCTATTCTCCCCCCTTTTGAAGTCATCACGTCTATTATTTCTGTTTTTATGTCCATGTGTACACGTTGTTTAGCTCCCACTTACAAGTGAGAACACGTGATAAATTTGATTTTCTGTTTCAGAGTTATTTCATGTATTATGATGGGTTTCAACTCCATCCATGTTGCTGTGAAATACATGATTTTACTCTTTTTTGTGGCTTTATAGTATTCCGTGGTATATAAATACTATATGTTTTTTATCTAATTATCCCTTAATGAGCACTTAGGTTGATTCCATGACTTTGCAATTGTGAATAGTGCTGCAATAAACATAGAAGTGCAGGTATCTTTTTAATATAATTATTGCTTTTCCTTTGGGTAGATATGCAGTAGTGGGATTGCTGGGTCAAATGTTAATTCTAATTTAGTTCTTTGAGAAATCTCCATAATGTTTACTATAGGAATTGAACCAATTTACATTCCAACCAACAGTGTATAAGCCTTCCTTTTCTCCACATCCTCGTCAACATCTGTTTTTGTTTTTTTGGTTTTTTTTGTTTTTTATTTTTGTTTTTTTTTTTACTTTTTAATAATAGGCTTTCTGACTGGTGTAAGATGGTATCTTATTATGGTTTTAATTTCTGTCATAATTAGTAATGCTCAGTATGTTTTCATATGTTTGTTGGATGCTTGTATGTATTTTTTTGCAAGATATCTGTTCATTTGCCCTCTTTTCAAAGGGGTTGTCCTTTATTCTGTTGATGAGATGTATCAGGTTTATTGATTTTCACATGTTGAGCCATCCTTGCATCCCTGGAATGAATCCTTCTTGGTCATGGTGTATTATCTTTTCGATATGATGTTGGATTCATTATGCTAGTGTTTTGTTGAGTGTTTTGGCGTCTGTATTCAACAGAGATACTCGTTGGGAGTTTTAGTTTTTTGTATGTTCTTGTCTGGTTTTGGTATCAGGATAATACTGACTTTGTGGATTGAATTAGGGAGAGTTCTCTCCTCATTAATTTCTTGGAATAGTTCTAAAACTGGTATGAAGTTTTTCTTTCTATGTTTCATAGAATTTGACTGTGAATCCATTCAGTCCTGGAATTTTTTGGAATGACTGACTAAATTTTGCTCTGGTTGATCTGTTCAGGTCCTATTTCTTCCTGATTCAGTCTTGGTGAGTTTTATGTTTTCAGAAGTTTATCAGTATCCAATAGGTTTTCCAGTTACTTAGCATATAGTTGTGCATATGATTCCCTGATGATCTTTTGTATTTCTGTGGTATCTGTTGTACTGTCTCCTTTTTCCTCTGAGTTTATTTGGGTCTTATTTCCTTTTTTTCCTCTCTTTTTTTTTTTTTTTATTATACTTTAAGTTCTCTTATATTTCTGCTCAGGCTAGCTGGCTGTTTTGATTTTATTATTTCAGCACACAATTTTATTGATCTTTTGTTTATTTTTATTTCAGTCTTTAATCCATTTGAGTTAATTTTTGTATAAGGTGTAAGGAAGGGGTCCAGTTTCAGTTTTCTGCATATGGCTAGCCAATTTTCCCAATACCATTTATTAAATAGGGAATCCTTTCCCTATTGTTTGTTTCTGTCAGGCTTGTCAAAGAGCAGGTGGTTGTAGATGTGTGGTGTTATTTCTGTGGCCTTTGTTCTGTTCCATTGGTCTATATATCTGTTTTGGTACCAGTACCATGCTGTTTTGTTTACTGTAGCTTTGTAATATAGTTTGAGGTCAGGTAACATGATGCCTCCAGCTTTGTTCCTTTTGCTTAGGGTTGTCTTGACTATACAGGCTGTTTTCTGGTTCCATATGAAGTCTAAAGTAGTTTTTTTCTAATTCTGTGAAGAGAGTCAAAGGTAGCTTGACAGGAATAGCATTGAATCTATAAATTACTTACTTTGGGTAGCAGGGTCATTTTAATGATATTGATTCTTCCCCTCTGTGATCATGGAATGTTTTTCCACTGGTTTATTCATCTCTTATTTTCTTAAGCAATGGTTTGTAGTTCTCCTTGAAGAGGTCCTTCACATTCCTTGTTAGTTGTATTCCTAGGTATTTTATTATCTTTGTAGCAGTTGTGAATGGGAGTTCACTCATGATTTGGCTCTCTGTCTATTATTGGTGTATAGGAATGCTTGTGATTTTTGCACATTGATTTTGTATCCTGAGACTTTGCTGAAGTTGCTTATTAGCTAATGGAGTTTTTGGGCTGAGACAATGGGGTTCTCTAAATATGAAATCATATCATTTGCAAATAGAGACAATTTGACTTCCTTTCTTCCTATTTCAATACCCTTTATTTTTTTCTCTTGCCTAGTTGCCCTGGTCAGAACTTCCAATACTATGTCAAATAGGAGTGGTGAGAGAGGGCATCATTGCTTCCAGCTTTTGCCCATGTGGTGTGCTATTGTCTGTGGGTTTGTCATAAATAGCTCTTATTATTTTGAGATACATTCCATCAATACTTAGTTTATTGAGTGTTTTTAGCATGAGGGGATGTTGAATTTAATCGAAGGACTTTTCTGCATTTATTGAGATAATCATGTGGTTTTTGTCATTGGTTCTGTTTATGTGATGGATTACGTTTATTGATTTGCACATGTTAAACCTGCCTTGTACCCCAGGGATGAAGTCAACTTGATTGTGGTGGATAAGCTTTTTGATGTGCTGCTGGATTTGGTTTGTCAGTATGTTATTGAGAATTTTGCATCAATGTTCATCAGGAATATTGGCCTGAAATTTTCTTTTTTTGTTATGTCTCTGCCAGGTTTTGGTATCAGCATGATGCTGGCCTCATAAAATGAGTTAGGGAAGAATCCTTCTTATTCTATTGTTTGGAATAGTTTCAGAAAGTATGGTACCAGCTCCTCTTTGTACCTCTGGTAGAATTTGGCTATGAATCCATCTGCCCCTGAGTTTTTGTTTTTTGTTTTTTGTTTTTTTTTTGGTTGATAGGCTATTACCTCCATTTCAGAACATTTTAGTGGTCTATTCAGGGATTTGACTTCTTCCTGGTTTAGTCTTGGGAGGGTGTATGTGTCCTGGAATGTATCCATTTCTTCTAGATTTTCTAGTTTATTTGCATGGAAGTGTTTATAGTATTCTCTGATGGTAGTTTGTATTTCTGTGGGATCAAAGGTGATATCCCCTTTATCATTTTTATTGTGTCTATTTGATTCTTTCTTTTCTTCTCTATTAGCCTGGCTAGTGGTCTATTTTGTTAATCTTTTTTTTTAAAAAAGCTCCTAGATTCATTGATGTTTTGAAGGGATTTTTGTGTCTCTATCTCCTCTGTTTCTCCTCAGATCTTGGTTATTTCTTGTCTTCTGCTAGATTTTGAATTTGTTTGCTCTTGTTTCTCTGGTTCTTTCAGTTGCGATGTTAGCGTGTCAATTTTGAATCTTTCCTGCTTTCTCATGTAGGCATTTAGTGCTATAAAATTCCCTCTACACACTGCTTTATCTGTGTTCCAGAGATTCTGGTACATTATATCTTTGTTCTCATTGGTGTCAAAGAACTCATTTATTTCTGCCTTAATTTCGTTACATAGCCAGTACTCATTCAGGAGCAGGTTATTCAGTTTCCATGTAGTTTTGTAGTTTTGAGTGAGTTTCTTAATCCTGAGTTACAATTTGATTGCACTGTGATCTGAGTGACTGTTACAATTTCCATTATTTTGCATTTGCTGAGGAGTGTTTTACTTCCAATTATGTGGTCAATTTTAGAGTAAGTACTATGTGGTGCTGAGAAGAATGTATATTTGATTTGGGTGGAGAGTTCTGTTGATGTCTGTTAGGTCCTCTTGGGTCAGAGCTGAGTTCAAGTCCTGAATATCCTTGTTAATTTTCTGTCTTTTTGTCCTGTCTAGTATTGAAAGTGGGATGTTAAAGTCTCCCACTATTACTGTGTGGGATACTAAGTCTCTTTGTAGGTCTCTAAGAACTTGCTTTATCAATCTGGGTGCTCTTGTATTGGGTGCGTATGTATTTAAGGTAGTGCTTCTTGTTGCATTGATCCCTTTACCATTATGTAATGCCCTCCTTTGTCTCTTTTCATCTTTGTTGGTTTAAAGTCTGTTTTATCAGAGACTAGGATTGCTACCTCTGCTTTTTTTTTCCTTTCCATTTGCTTGATAAATGTTCCTGCATCCCTTTATTTTGGCCTACGTATGTCTTTGCATGTATGATGTGTCTCCTGAATGTAGCACACTGATGGGTCTTGACTCTTTATCCAATTTACTAGTCTTTGTTTTTTCATTGGGGCATTTAGCCCATTTACATTTAAGGTTAACATTGTTCCGTGTGGATTTGATCCTGTCATTATGATGCTAGCTGGCTATTTTGCACATTAGTTGATGCAGTTTCTTCATAGTGTTGACAGTCTTCACATTTTGGTATGTTTTTGCAGTGGCTGGTACCAGTTTTTGCTTTTCATTTTTAGTGCTTCCTTCAGGAGGTATTGTAAGGCAGGCCTAGTGGTGACAAAAATCCCTCAGCATTTGCTTGTCTGTAAAGGGTTTTATTTCTCCTTTGCTTATGAAGCTTAGTTTGGCTGGATATGAAATTCCAGTTGAAAACTGTTTTCTTCAAGAATGTTAAATGTTGGCCCCCTCTCTCTTATGGCTTATAGGATTTCTGCAGAGAGATCTGCTGTTAGTCTGATGGGCTTCCTTTTGTTGGTGACCTGGCCTTTCTCTCTGGCTGTCCTTAATATTTTTTCCTTCATTTCAACCTTGGTGAATCTGCTGGTTACGTGTCCTGGAGTTGCTCTTCTTAAGGAATATCTTTGTGGTGTTCTCTGTATTTCCTGAATTTTAATGTTGGCCTGTCTTGCTAGGTTCGGGAAGTTCTCCTGAATAATATCATGAAGTGTGTTTTCCAACTTGGTTCCATTCTCCCCATCCCTTTCAGATACTCCAATTAAACATAGGTTTGGTCTTTTCACATAGTCCTATAGTTCTTGGAGGTTTTGTTCATTCTTTTTTATTCTTTTTTCTCTAATCTTGAATTCACACTTTATTTCATTAAGTTGATCTTTAATCTCTGATATCTTTTCTTCCTCTTGATCAGTTCAACTATTGATACTTGTGTATGCTTCAGGAAATTCTTGTGCTGTGTTTTTCAGCTCCATCAGTCATTTATGTTCTTCTCTAAAGTGGTTATTCTAGTTAGCAGTTACTGTAATCTTTTCTCAAGGCTCTTAGCTTCATTGCATTTGGTCAGAACATGCTCTTTTAGCTTGGAAGAGTTTGTTATTACCCTCCTTCTGAAGCCGACTTCTGTCAATTTGTCTAATTCATTTTCTATCGAGATTTTTTCCCTTGTTGCCGAGGAGTTGTGATCCTTTGGAGGAGAAGAGGCATTTGGTTTTCGGAATTTTCAGCATTTTTGCACTGGCTTTTTCTCGTCTTTATGGATTTATCTAACTTTGATCTTTGATGTTGGTGACCTTTGGATGGGATTTTTGCATGGGCGTCCCTTTTGTTGATGTTGATGTTGTTGCTTTCTGTTAGTCAGTTTGCTCTCTAACTGGAGAAACTTGAATATTCTGTAGTTGTTGACAAAATGTTCTATAAATTCCTGCTAGTTTTCTCCTGTAACTGGATGTCCAAGTGTCTTGCTAGACTTGAGGTGTTTTCATCTATTATTTCATTAAACAGGTTTTCTAACCCTTTCCAACCCTCTTTGATCTTGGGGACGTTGATAATTTGAATATTCTGTCACTTTATGTCATCCTAACTGTAACAAAAAAAAAAAATTGCTCATCATTAAGTTATTTTTCTTTATTTTTGGCTTACTGGATTATTTCCAAAGACCTGTTTTCAAGTTCTGAGATTCTTTCTTTTACTTAATGTAGCCTATTGAAGAAGGTTTCCAGTGTGTTTTGTATTTTATCAATGAATTCCTTAGTTTCAGAATTTCAATTTGGTTCTATTTTAAAATAGCTATCTCTTTTTTAAATTTCTGATTCATATCCTAATTTGTTTATCTGACTTCTCTGTATTGTTTTTCAGATTTCTCTTGTATCTAACTGAACTTCTTTAAAATCAGTATTTTGGTATTTTTATGTAGGATTTTGTGATTTTCTTTTCCATTGGGATCTATTGGTAGATAATTATTGTATTCCTTTGTAGGTGTCATATTTTCTTGTTTTTTTTTTTTTTTTTTTTTCTGTATCCTTATGTTGCTATCTGTGTATCTGGTGTAACGGTTGTTTCCTCCAATTTTATGGATTTGCTTTAATAGGAGAGGATGTTTTCCTAAAGATGTGTATGTATTTCCTAAAGATGTATATTGTTGATTTGGATAGGGTACTTTAGCTTTGACTTTGGGTGTCTGAAAATGGCCTGCCTTCTCTCTCTCTCATTAGTGGCCATGGTGATGTTAGCCCCAGAGCAGAACACAGTTCTCTGGGGCTGTGCTCTGAGACTGGGGACAGCTGTGGGCCTGCCACTAAGGATGATGGGGCCACTCTCAATAGAGTGGCACAGGCAGGCAACTAGGGGCACCTAGTTTTCTTGCACCTTGGTCCTGCAGCAACCTGCAGCAGCAACAGCGGAATTTGTCTTCAGGGCACATGAAAGTGTCAGGCCTTCCTTCTCCCTCCTTGACCTTGTGGTGACAGTGGCAGCATTGACTCCAGGGCAGGACACAGTCCTTTTGGAGCTGAGGTCTCAGAATTCTGTCATGCTGTAGCTGCTCAGGGCTTGGAAGCCTGTGAGACTCAATATGAGTTCCTTCTTTGGAGCAATGTCTTTGTATAATTTTCAGGCAGCTCTCCATGTTAGTCTTCAGGCCTGCAAGAGTTGAGGAACTCTCCCATATCCAGTACTGTTAGTCCGTGGTTGAAATGTGGAGCCCTTGGAAACATTTACTTACACTTTCCCCATGTTCCAGAGCTTCTCCTGGCTCCCAGCCAATCATAGCCAGACAGACTGCTACACTTTGTTTTCCTTCTTTGCTTTTGGTGCTTCCTGTCACTTCTCTGTTGAATTCCAGTGTAATCTCTTGGACCATCTATTCAAAGTCTGACTATCTACTTGATATTTTTGTTTCTTTCCATGGAGGAGGCTCGTATTAGCTGAATCTAGACAGCCGTCTTGCTCCCAGCCTCTTGCTTTCTAATTTGTAAATATTCATTTGATTTTTATTCTGTATCTTTATTTTTGTAGATATGGTAAATATATGATAAATAGTGTGCTTTCCATGGAGTTTGGAGGAATACATTGGGAGGAGGATGTGTGAGATTATGTTATATTTAGTACTTATTGTCTTAAAAATTAAAAGCAAAAAAAACCCACATTCTTAAAATTTAAATAACACCACTATCTATTCCTGATATTAACATTTTAAATTTTTTGAAAACTTTTTCTCTAAAAAAGCAAAAATACATCCTAAAATATTATTTTCCAGGAACTTGCCCAAAGGCAAAATGTGAAATAAAACCAAGGGATGATAAAATAAAATACATTCTTAAAAGGCAAACAATGCTGAGGGAAGGTTTTTCAACCAGATGAGTCATAAGGCTACAGGGGATCTATTTTTGATATACTCAAAATAGATTTGGGTATATCAAAGAAAAAGATTTTATAGATGTGCATAGTTATTTTCTTGCTATTGTCCAGGAGTCAGCATTTAAATAAAGCTAGGTTGGTTTGATCCTCAAAATGAGTAATTCAAATGAAATAATGTAGTAGGAGCATTTCTTGAGATTATTGTATGTGGAGATTTAACTTTGCCATCTTTCCTGTAATTTTTTTTTTCTTGAATAGGGGAGCATTTTTGCCATTAGCACTTCATCAAAATTACCTGAATGCACCAAGTTTTGAGATCATTATAATCTTTGAGATACAATTTTGATGTTAGTCCAAGATAATAAATTTAACTTTGACATCGCCATAATAATAAATTTAGTGTTTTCTAGAAGTTTATTACTTTACAATGAAGTTTCAACCAAGCCTTCTAGAAAAGTACTTAGGATTTCCATGTTTTAAACAACTTTCTTTCTATCTTACTTTTGTAATTTTTCAAAAGCTTTATAACTTTTAATATTCTGATCTAGATTTTTGGCTCTGCATTTTTTCCTTCCTTTATAAATATGCTAAGTAAATAAGGTAGTTGTTTCAATATTAGAGTATAACAGATATTTTAGATGTCAGAATTAAGCACTTTGAAAATTAGTCTGAAATTTAAGCATAAGATAAAATTAAATACAGATTTCATAGATATAAAAGTTGATAGTCTTTTTCCGAATTTACATGTTATTGTATCTTATGATGTAAAGAAAACTCTGAAATTAATATCTAGTACGGATTCTTTTAATGACTATAATTAACCATAACTAAGGCATATTATTTGTTATAATATATATAATGATGAATAAATAAAAGTGTAAGCTATTTTTATTGATTATATTTTCCCAAATTGAAAATGTTCAGTAATTTCAGAAAACTAGAATTTCCCAATGTCATTCCCATTTGAAGGAATATTTCAATTTGTCAAATAATAATGTTACTATTAATGAGTAAATAAATTATAAAATGATAATTCAGTGGCAGAAAACAACTAATTTTCTTAAACACAGAAATTCTTAAACACAGAATATGCTTCATTTTATGTTGATAGCATCTTTAGTTTCCTTTTTTACATAATTAAATTAATGATATTTTCTAACATAATCAAATTCAACCTAAAAGCTACTTCAGAGTAAATTCACCTCAAAAATCAAGTAATTTATGTTATCTCAGACTAATTAAATTGTCTGAGATAAAATGACATATCAACATTTTAACTTTTCAATAAATGAATCAATTTTATCGCTTCACAACATATGCCAGTCCCATATCTGGCACTGCACAAGAAAATTTAATAGTCTAATTCGGATGTAGTTACAGAAGAAGTCTGTAAACATTGTTTACTTAACTTTACAAAATGAGTGTGAATAATGTTATTCATGCCCGATTATGTTTTGAATTCATTTGTCTAAAATTAGATCTAAATGTTTCCAAAAAATAAACTGAATTGTTGACACTAAAATGGCTATTCAGTCTCTTTTTCTACTTTGTTAATATTATTTATGAAAAAAAATCCATTGCTATCAATATATAACTGTATGTATGGCTTTTTTTCTTACATTGTTTCAGCAAGTAAGATTGACTATATATTGCAATCAAAAACAGAAAGAGAAAAAAAGACCTTCGCATTTCTAAAATAATTAATTGGAAAATAAAGTTTTGGGAGAGAGAGATCATCATTTTCTTTTATTACTTTCATTTATATACAAATTAATATCAAAAATTTGAATTTCCTATCCTTCTTACAAATGTAAATTATTCCAGTGTATTTTGTTCTTTAAAAATATTTTATTATGTAGTTTCTGGTATATACAAAGTAACATATAGTTGAAAACTGGATACTACAAATACTGTGACTTCACTATTTCAACCCTCGATTCCTATCAGAAGTAACTACTACAATGAGTTTCATTTTTTGATTCCCTTGATTACTTTTTCCTAATTTTATGACATGTGTTGGTCTCTCATCTCTGTGTGTGTATAGCACATTGTAGAACATACTCTGAAATTGTTTACTTAATGTTATGCTTCTCAGGTTTATCAGTATTTTTAGGTAGTTACATTTTACTTATTTTCACTGCCATATAGTATATTACTTTGTGAACATACACATTTAATCAGTTCTACTCTTGATGGACATTTGCATTGTTTCCCATTTATTTGAGGTTTTTCTGTTTCCTTTATAAATATCAAATATGTATGCTTATTTTATTAATCTATTTCCTTTCTTTTACATATATACATAACAGCTATAAATTTTCCTTTAAGCACTACTTCAGCAGCATCCCACAAACTTTTATAGGTAGTATTTTCATTACAATTCAATGTTAAGCATATTTAATTTCCATTCTAATTAATTTTAACTAGTTTATTATATCAATTTTATTTATAGAATATATTTTTAAATTTCCAAAACTATGAGAATTACTGAAGTTATTCTTATTTAACCAAACTCCAATTTAATTGTGTAGTAATCACGGGAAGATCTTGTCTTTGAAATGTGTTCAGTGTTTATCTTGTGAACTAACTAACCTATTAGTTTCAGTGAATACTGTATATATGATTGAGAAGATTGTGTCTTTCCTAATGGTTGAAAGCACATTTCTGTAGCCATTAAATCAAGCTAAATTGTGTTTTTAATTACCCTGTGTCTTTTTGACTTTTTGTATATTTGAAGTATCAATAACTGAAGAAACTATATTGACATCTCCTTCTATGAGGAGAAATTATCAGTTTATCCCTGTAGTTCAATCAATTTTTATATCAGGTGCTATTTCATGTTATACATAAGTTTATATCAATTTTGTGTCTTTCTGATATATTGAACATTTATCTTTATATGATGACTTCTCTATCCCTTACAATGCACTTTTTAAAAAGAGGATATGGCCGGGCGTTGTGGCTTATGCCTGTAATCCCAGCCCTTTGGGAGGCCAAGGTGGGTGGATCACGAGGTCAGGAAATCGAGACCATCCTGGCCAATAAGGTGAAATCCTGTCTCTACTAAAATACAAAAAATTACCCAGGCATGGTGGTGCACGCCTGTAGTCCCAGCTACTTGGGAGGCTGAGGCAGGAGAATCGCTTGAATCCAGGAGGTGGAGTTTGCAGTGAGCTGAGATCACGCCACTGGACTCCAGCCTGGCCACAGAGCGAGACTCTGTGTCAAAAACAAAACAAAACAAGAGTATTATGCAGTATGTCTGATATTAATATAATTATTCTTCTTTCTTTCCTTTCCTTTTCTTTTCCTTCCTTCCCTCCTTCTCTCTCTCTTCCTTCCTTCCTTCCTTTCTTTCTTTCTTTTCTTTTTCTTTCTTGTTTTGAGATGGAGTCTTGCTCTGTCACCCAGGCTAGAGTGCAGTGGCATGATCTTGGCTCACTGCAGACTCTGCCTCCCGGATTCAAGAGATTCTCCTGCCTCAGCTTCCTGAGTAGCTGAGATTACAGGTGCTCGCCACCGCGCCTGGCTAATTTTTTGTATTTTTTAGTAGAGACGGCATTTCACCATCTTGGCCAGGCTCGTCTCGAACTCCTGACCTCATGATCCACCCTCCTCGTACTCCCAAAGTGCTGGGATTACAGGCATCAGCCACCTCTCCTGGTCTAATTATTCTAGCTTTCTTTTGGTTAATATTTTATCTGAATGTATTTTCAATTAAACCTTTATGTCCTTTCATGACATTATGTTTTATGTATGTGTCTATCAAAAAATATTGAGCTAAATTTTATTTTACAT
This sequence comes from Piliocolobus tephrosceles, assembly GCF_002776525.5. Taxonomy (NCBI): domain Eukaryota; kingdom Metazoa; phylum Chordata; class Mammalia; order Primates; family Cercopithecidae; genus Piliocolobus; species Piliocolobus tephrosceles. The sequence continues at coordinate 22,098,023 of NC_045438.1, read as the reverse complement.
TATATAACACAATGATCTTTAGTTTTAATCTGATGAATGTAGACTATTTACATTTATCGTGATTATTAACATCTCAGATCTGGTTCTCACTGTCTTACTTGTTGCTTTCTCCTTCTCATGCTCTCTCAATGCTTCTTTATCATCTTTCTTGACTTTCATAAATTGAGAGTTTTTTCCTTTTATATGTTTGCATTATTCCATTTTGCAGAGACCATACCTTATTTCTATTACTTTAGTGATTGTCCTTACATTTTTACCATACCCACCTAACAAAGTATAAAATTGCTATTTGAAAACTGCTTCTAAACAAGAGAGGAATATGAAAACATTTAAATTCCAACACATCTAATCTTGACTTACATGGTAATTTTGTTCAAAATCCTGAATATGTGAATTTTATTAGTATTATTTATTTAATCAGTATATGCCTATATTTAGTTATATGTTTACCAGTTTGTTTACCATTTCTTTTGCATTTTTGACTTTCTTTTGGTAGCATACTTTTTCTAGTAGTGCCTTCTATGAAATTGCCTTGGGTAGAGTTCTGTTAGTAGAAAACATTCTCAGTTTTTACTTATTTGACAGCTTTCCTACATCATTTCATTCCTGAAAACCATTTTTTTTTTCTGTCACATAATCCAGGGCACAGGAATTTATCGTTTTCTTGTACCTGCTTGAGGAATCCATAACCATCGTTTCTTCAAAATATTGTCTCTTTTCCATTTTCTCCTTTCTGCCACTGCAAAAAAGCAAGAAAAAAAATTAATACATTTGGAAAGGAAAAAACAAAACCATCCCTATTCACATGATTGTCTGTGTAGCAAATCTAAAACCTGTATAAACACAAAAACTGGAATTAGTAAGTGAGTTTAAAAAGGTAGTAGGGTGTCCGGGCGCAGTGGCTCACGCCTGTAATCCCAGCACTTTGGGAGGCTCAGGTGGGGGGATCACAAGGTCAGGAGATGGAGACCATCCTGGCTAACGCGGTGAAACCCCGTCTCTAAAAAATTAGCCGGGCGTGGTGACGGGTGCCTGTAGTCCCAGCTACTCGGGAGGTTGAGGTAGGAGAATGGCGCAAACCCAGGAGGTGGAGTTTACAGTGAGCTGAGATTGCGCCACTGCACTCCAGCCTGGGTGACACAGCCAGACTAAATCTCAAAAAAAAAAAAAAAAAGTAGTAGAGTACAAAGTTAATACAGAAAACTCATTATTTTCCACATGGAACATGCAATTGGAAACAAAATTTAAAAAAAATTAGTACAAGTTACCCAATATGAAATACTTATGTATAAATAAAAATGTATATATGATCTATATGTTGAAAATCACAAGATGATGATATAAATATTAAAGAAAATCTAAAATAAGCAGAGATATATCATATTCATAAATTGGAAGATTCAACATAGCAAAGAGGTCAATTCTCCCCAAATTGATCTATAATTTAATGCAATTGCAATCAAAATCTCAGACAGAATTTCTTAATATATAAAATCTCTTTTACAATAGCAAAAACATTTTTTAAAAAGAACAAATTTGGAATAATCATATTACCTAATTTTAAATGTTACTGTACACTTACAGTAATCACAAGAGTAGCATTAAAAATCCAAGAAATAGAACCACGTAACATAACCATTTGATTTGTAGTAAAAGTTCTGAAGCAATTTAGTGGAGAATAAGTAACCTTTTTAACCAATGGCACTAAAACAATTGGACATCTCTGTATTTTTTGAAAACAAACTGTTATCTTAACCTCACATAGTGTGCAAAAATTAATCAAAAAGAGATATCTCTAAATGTAAAACATGACATTATCAAACTTTTAGGAGAAAATATCTTTGAGACCTAGCATTAGACAAAGAGTTATAAGATATTACACCAAAAGGACTATTTGTAAAAGAAAAATAATAAATTGTATACCATCTGAAAATCAAAAATATATGCTCCATGGAAGAATAAAGACTATATATCCAACAAAGGCCTTGTGTTTTTTACAAATTGGGTGAAATAAAATGTTAGTTAAAATTAATTTTAAAAAATGAACAAAAGATTTTAACATATACTTCACCAAAGAGGATGTATGAGTCGCAAATAAAAACTGGAAAAGATATTTGACATTATTAGCTATTAGAGAATTGCAAACTAAGCCACCATTGTATTACAGCACACATGTATTAGAAAAAGTAAACTTTTTAAAAACATGGAAAAACAAAAACAAGTGCTAGCAAGCATTTGAAACAACCAGAACTTTCATACATTGCTGTTGGGAAGGCAAAATGGTACTGGCACTATAGAAAACTGAGCGTTTCTTATAAAGAGAAACACATGCTTATGTTATGACTCAACCATCTCACTCCTGAAGGATGAGAGAAATAAAAATTTATGTTCTGACAAAAACGTGAACATAAATGTTTATTGCAGCTATATTTACAATCACCAAATCTGGAAATAACCCAATGTCCTCCAACAGGCAAATGGATATAGAAGCTATAGTACATCCACACAATAGAATATTTCTCAGGAATAAAAATTCATATGTGCAATAGTTATATGAATTCAAGTGCATTATTTCTTCTGAAGCTAAGCTCCAAAAGTTACATACTGGAAGTTTTCATGCATATGAGATTCTTCCATTGGGTTACAGCTCAGTAGTTGCCCAAGGTTAGGGACGGAGGGAGAGTGTCACTGTAAAGGAGGAGAACAAAGGTATTTTTTCGAGGTGATTGTGGTTGTAGTCACACACATCTATATGTGTCTTAAAATTCATAGAAGTTTACACCAAAAAAACTCGATTTACTGTATGATTATTTTAAAAAATAAAATAAATAATTCACAAAACTTGTGACAGATAGCTTTTTGAGATTTCCTAGCTGGGTTACTTTTTCTCACTTACCTGACCTTATCTTTTTCTTTGTCTTTACTGACCCTGTCCTGCTCACCTTTTATTCCACTTCCAGCAGTTCCTTACCATTTGTGGGAATCCATCCTGAAAGTGAGCCCTGGCTTCTCAGTTTCCCAAGGTCACAAGGTATCTGAGGGTTCCAGCACTTTCAGCTCTCAATGCTTACCTGCTATTGGACTTGACAAAGTCCCTTACAACTTTAGCTGATGATCTCATCAGTCTGAGTTCCTTTGGGAAATACCTATTGACCATCTGAGAGACTGATCCCCATCTCTCAGACTCCCCATGGTTTCCCTCTGCTTCCTCTTCCACAGACTTTGATTCCTTGTAGATTTTTGACTAATTTGTCTCAATACATAGATATCTTAGGGTTCATCTAATTTGTTATAAATATTGTTCATGGTTTTTGCTGTCTACTTATTCTATCCATTTTTGGGGAAGAAATACGAAGGAAATTTAAGTTCTATACTGCTATTATGTTCTCACAGTCCCCTAGGACAATTTTATCATTGTCCTCCTCTTCCTGGCTTAATAAGGGATCTCAGCCTCTACATCCCCATTTTGCTCCTTGCACACTTAATTACTGAGTTTCAGTTTCAATATAAGCACTTATCCTAATGTGGCTCCACTTTTCATGTATCAGCAGGGTTAGTTCTTTTTTTTTTTTTTTTTTTTTTTTTTTTTTTCGGTGGGACAGAAGGGACAATTCTATTTGAAGATTTCCTTTACCTCCTCTAAACCCAGTCCTTCAACAAAACATATTAGTTTTTGTTGCTGTGAGTGAGCACTTTAGTGTATTCAGTCTATCATATTTTCAGAAGTATTAGTGTCTGTTTTTAAGATTTTGTCCACAAATCTTATTTTAACCAAGATTATTGCCTTTCTTTTTCTAAATTAAAAAACAAGATATCTTACGTCCCAGTTCTAGACAATTGTGTAAAACTAATTATGTCATTAAAAATTCAGCAAGTACTTCATCATAGAATCCTAAATTTAATCTTTATTAAAGCAAAACCAACCTCAGCTAATACAGATATATACAAACTGAAAAAAAAAGTCTTCTTGTAATGAACGGATTAAAGCTTATTTCAGTCTACACATGGGTGCATATATATTTGATATATGTGTGTTTATGAACATATATATACATCCTATACATATATGCACACACATATATATGATTTAAAAGTGATTGTTTTTATAAAATGACTTCTATTTTGTTAGAGGTCACATGCTGAAATGGAATGGCAACATTACTGTAGTTTTTGCTAAACAAATTAGCACCAAATTCATAATAGACATACATATACAAATGGTATCATAGGGTAGTAGCTGATACCAGGGAAACTAGCTTCAGAAGTACTGGTTACCATCATGACTTAAAAGCTGAATAACTTGAAAAAAATTCTAGAACATTTTTGTGCTTCAATACCTTTATTTTAAAATTCTGAATAACAATATTCATCTCATAAATTTTGGGTAGATTAAGATAAAATAGTAGAGTGCATAAATAGGGATTGGTATATAATAAGTGAATATTAATTGATAACTATAAGAATGAGGAAGATGATGATGATTATGTAATGACAATGGGTTACTCCCCTAACTAGGGACAGATTTCAGTCATTAAACTTTTGTGTCACAACGCATGCAATTATTACATGAAAAAATATAAAGAAAGCATATATCTCTTATTTTTGCTTGCATTTAAAACAATATCACTTTTTAGATCAAGGGTGATTAAGTTCATGATGATTTTGTTTTAGGAGAAAAAAAATGGAACCATTACCTTTGACTGAAGCCTCCTTAATAGGTACCAGTGATCATACTCAGCACTCTGATCACCCTTTTTGCTAGACTCCAGAGAAAGGTTGTGTATAAGGCACATTTGGTGAAACATTTGTCACTGTTCATTATTAGACTTTGGGTCCCAGCACTGTGGCCTCATTCATTTAAGGGTGATGTTAAGTTATACTGACATTGCCCTCAAGAGAGCTGTGTTTATCCTGGGAGTGATGGGACAGACACTAAGAAAGGGTAGCATACATTTATTGAACACGCCTGGCTTCACTGTGTGCTGCCTACAAAATCCCAAATGTGAACTTTCCCTGCACAGTTTATTATTCCCTAGACTCAATTTGAATAATCTTCAGTGAGTTATCAGTGTAGCAGTTCATATTCTTTAAAACTCATGATTACTTTAAGTTATAGCACATATAGAAGGAGCTTCTCACACCTGAGGACTAAAATAAACTGGCCGTCTAATGTTGCTTTGAACTACCGTGGGTTATTAAGATTTCTTAGGAAAATGTAAACTCTTAGAATGTAATATTCTGTTAAACTGGTTACACACAATTCGGCCAGTTAGTTGAGAAAATAATTTGGAGCTTTGGGTATCTCTGCAGAAACAGAGAAAGGCAGTGAATTTGATAAAGGAAGAGGGCTGAGGAAGAATACAAAAATTCATGCTAAGCTTTTTTTTTTTTTGCATCTATGACTAAGGATCCCACATATTTACTTATGAGGATTTCTTGTAACTGCAGAAGTCAAGATAGACTGCTGGTAGAGATGAACATAGAGTAACTGCGCTAGTACGTATACATGTATTATTTAGGTGGCTTTGATTTATTTATAGTGTTTGCTAAGAGCATGCAGAGCAGACTGGACACTACACAGAAAAATTGTATGTTTAAAACCGAGAAAGACAAAATTAATCTACGCCATAAATGTGGGTTCTTCAAAATTTGCCTTCTCCCCAAATTAAAATCTCTTTTTACTCTTTTGCATATTCCCTATCACCAGATTCCCATTCTTATATCAAGAAGCAAGAAGCATTGCTACTCCTAAGATTTACTGTTCTGTATTCCTTTTTGATTCCATCCTCTCTTGCTTTCTCCCTCAATCATGCCTCTGTAGTTCTCACTGTAAGTGTTTCTCCTACCTCTGCCTATGAATATTCCTTTGTACAAAATTTTCCTTGCCCTTTCTGCTTCTCAGAGCTGTCGTCCTTTTGCTCCACTTGCATTTGCAGCCACTTCTGAACTAGATCTCCCAGCAATTTCTCTCCACTCTTTCAGCTTTAATTCCATGCAACCTGGATATCTGCCCCCATTTCTGCCCCAACATGCTCCCCAAATAGCTAACTTCAAGTTCAACACTGAGCTCCAAATTGGAAAGTTGAATTACCTTTTGCTCACTTCTCCCCTATTGTTAACCTCTCTGATGTCTTCCACGTTGTAGGTCACCTGCCTTTTTTGAAATGTTTTCCTCTCTTGGCTTTCATAATATAGGATTCTTTTTTTTTTTTTTAACTCAGTCTATTTGCTCAGTACTGGGCTTCTGCTGTTTTTCCCCAGAGGCTGAATTCTTCCAACCTCAGCTCTCTTTTCTTACTCTTTTGCACTATTCCTCATTGGGGCCATCCAGTTTTGTTATCTACATTATCTACCTCTTTGTGGATAAGACCCTAAATTCTTCTGAAGCTTAACCTATTTTTTCAGCTCTGGTCACATATTCAATTCCTAACTTCACCCTTTGTCTGTACAAGTTTACAACTGATCTTCCTATCATAAACTTCTTCTTTCCCTTATCCCTCCACCCTCTCCGTATCCCAAGAGAAGATTCTTCTCTTGCCATCTGACTTCTACTCTTTAGTCACTTAGACATAAAACTTTGAATTCTACTTTGACTAATCGGTATGTCTTGTCCCTGACCTTAATTTTGTTTTAAGTCATGTAGGCTTTTACTGTTTCTCCTCTAAACCATTACATTCACTCCCCAACAGCCCCTTTTCTGACTTGTCATTCTTCCTTTTTATGTCCACTGACATTAAATTTTCCAAACTTTAAAATGATTGGGCCATGTATGTGAGAAACACTGACTGTTTCTTCATAGTAAATTTGGAATAAATTCTACTTTTCTAAGCCCAGGAGTCTAGGGACTCTAGAATCCAGGTATAAACTACATTAAAAAAGTTTTCTGGTGTCATCATTTTCTATACATATTGTAGGTATTAGCCCAATTGAACATTCTGTGTTCCTAATACTGCTGCCTCCTAAATTTGATCCTATCATTCTCCTTTCCTGAACAATTCTTCATACCTCTAACTATACAATTCATTAAAACTGTTCAAAGTCCATCACCAGTGGAAGAGAGTCCATAAAAAACTTCTTTGATCTAAGTAAGAGGAAGTTACCATTTCACTCTTGAAACTACCTCGCAGTTATACTATCAATTGTCATATACTATACTATCTCATACTTCAAAATCCCTTCTATTTGGTTGGATACTTTTTCATTTTCTCTACATGTTACTGTAAATTACTTCTAAGTAACATCCTGTTACCTTTTGGTTCCTTCAGGGCACTGAGCAAAGTGCTTTGCAAGTAAAGATAGTACAGCTTAGTGGAAAGAGTGAGGGTCTTGATGTTGAGGAAAGTTAGCTTCATGCCTTCTTTCAACACTTTTTAAAATGTGTTGCTTTAGGGAAGTTCTTTTCAAAACTTTGGGTCTCAAAGTTCTCTTGTAAAATCAGATATTTTCCCCCATAATTCATAGGGGTATTGATGAGACTTTGGTTAAAACACATATGTAAAATCTTGTACCTAGTAGAGTATCTGGCACAGAAAAATATCTCATTATAGTTCTTATAGTTGTTGCTGGAAAAATAACTTTATCTTAAATGAATAAATCATAGGAAACCTTCAAGGTAATATTCACTTTGACTGTAAAGCTAGACTGAAATTTTTAAAAATCTGATTAAGATTCTACTTTTTATATTATAAACACACAGCCTACATCACAAAATATACATTATGAATTAATCTTTTATATGAAGAAGAAACTGAGATTCCAACTATCTATGAAAAATGCTGTGAATATGCATCTAGTAAAATGTTTTGCAAATATATAAGGGTGCTGATTGTATTCCAGTTATCCAAATTTAGAAGTGGTGGTTTTCATAACTGATACCTATCCCTCTTTCCCTAACATCCAATTTTTTTTTTTTTTTTTTTTTTTTTTTTTTTTGAGATGGGGTCTTGCTCTGTCACCTAGGCAAGAGTGCAGTGGAGAGATTATAACTCACTTACAGCCTCAAACTCTGCAGCTCCAGTGATCCTCTTGCCTAAGCCTCACAAAGTGTTGAGATTACAGGAATGAGCCACTGCATCGAGTCTCACAACTTTTATTGTTATTGTATATTTCAATTCAATTCAAAATGTTTCTTCGAATGCAAAATTAGCATTATTTAATTGGCAGGCAATTGGCATTGTATATTCATTTTCCACAAAATATGTAAAGTAAGGTGGAAATACAACCAGGCTTTTTCTCTGTAATAATTCTTACTTTGAGGAGTCCCATTTTGCCCTGCTTGTGCTCTTGCTTATATTTTGCATTATTTTATGTGTATTTCTGTGCCAGAGAAACAACATATCTTTCTTCTCAAGAAGTAACCTTTACTTTTCTCTTTTTTAAAAAATAGTTTGACATGACACTGGTTTAAATGCCTAGCAAACTTATTTTTTAATAAACATCTCTTCCTTTTGACAAGTTCATTTTAAATTATTTCCATGTGTAGTATGCTGGCTAGTTATTTATTTAGAATAGCCTTTTTTCAGAGGTTTCTCTAAAACCTTACATGACTTGAAACCAAATTTGGGTCAAGGACAAAGAATAGTGATTAGGCAAAGTAGAATTCAAAGTTTTATGTCTAAGTGACTAAAATCAGGTGGGTTGCTGTAGATTACTGAAGTCCCTGACATCCTTTCAAGCATTCCATGAAGTCAAAACATGTTACATATTGAACCTAAGTCACTATTTATGTTTGCCTGCTCCTATACCTTCTCCAGAACCTAAATAACTTATGAGTATATCATTGCTCTAAGAGAATATGTGTTTGAGATTGTTGTGTTTAGAAAATAACCGCTTTAATTTCTATTGTGGCAACTATCAATAGATACAATTCATAAAAACATGTTTTGGAGTCCTTAATATTTTAAGATTATAAAGGAATTTTGTGAAGAAAAACGTGAAAGCCACTGCTCTAGAGAATAAAATGTAGAACCAAGATACGATTGCTTGCTGAGAATAAGAAATCTGCATTTTAGTATAAAATTTGCAAATTCACTATCAAGCCCACGTAATTAAAAATACATGTAATTATATACCATACCTACCATTTGGTACTGAGGCTAGCCTTTACATTTTCTCATATACTTGGAATTTTTATCAGCCAATTCTAATTAGAGTCCATATTTATTAGAGTCCATACACACACAGTCTCCTAAATATCAACAGATTAAGTCTTTAAATCATCTCTGTCTTCAACCTTGTAGAATCAAGGTCACCCTTGACTCCAAAGATATGAAGACTTAACACCTGAACCCTGTTAAAAATCTCATTGGCCGTGAAACTTTTTTGACCCATGGCTGCAGAGCAGTATTGGAGATAAGTAAAAACTTTCAGGCAGAAAAGAGAGGTAATTTCTTACTTTTTCAGGCATTCCACTTGATCACAGAATAACACTTTTCTTAAGTGTTGAAACAGACAGTTATACGAGATGAGGCAAATCGTGGATTTTGGACAAAGGAGAAATTCCTTCAGTAAACCAAAAGATGCAAGGACTGCTTGACCAAACAAAATCCACGACTTTCTATTGTAATCATTCTAATTTTTAATAAACTAATAGCTATTTAAGAAACCCTGTGTCAGTAGGCCAGTTCAATAAGTATTAAAGAGTTACACAAAACCTAGTCCCTGATTAAAATGACAGCCATACAGACAAGATGGCCCATTTTTTCATGACTCTTTTATAGTGCAGACAACTGCTTGGATGGGAGGATGGATTCACTGCTTTCTCTGATTCCTCTGGAATCTGTTTCTATGTAAGTGAAGAATGAAATCTACAATTTGAAAGTCAAGATCGTACATTTTTATTCTTCAGTGTTAGAAATAACAGTAGCTTACACTACTTATAATGTTTAGGCAAGCAGAAATAAAATATTATGCTTACCTCTTCATTGTCTTTATCATTTTCAAAGAAAACTAAGTAACTTTTCACCACCACTGAGGGAGAATAGATTGTTGGAAGACACACTTAGCACCCCTTCTCATTCTAAGGGGGTTAGTGGAATGCCTCCTCCTTCATTTCTGTTCTGCACAAGTGTGTGGCTCATGCATGACTTGACTCTGTCAGAATCTGCCAGCAGGTGTGTTAGGCAACGTAATGGACGGGTACTAGAATCAGAGAGAAGTGGGTTTAGAATGTCATCCTCCAGAGGCAGTGATATGGTTTGGCTGTGTCCCCACCCAGATCTCATCTTGAATTATATCTCCATATCCCCACGTGTTATGTTATGAGAGGGACCTGGTGGGAGGTAATTGAATCAAAGGGGCAGTCCCTCCATGCTATTCTCACAATAGTGAGTACATTCTCAGGAGATCTGAGGGCTTTATAAGGGGTTATCCCCTTTGCTCAGTTCTCATTCTTCTTCTCCCTGTCACCATGTGAAGAAGGACATGTTGACTTCCATTTCTGCCGTGATTGTAAGTTTCCTGAGGCCTCCTTTGCCAGGCTGAAATGCGAGTCAATTAAATCTCTTTCCTTGATAAATTGCCCATCTTTATGGTGTATGAAAACAGACTAATACAGGCAGAATGGCTTAGTGATTAGCAGCACTATCTCTGGAACCAGAATGCCATAGTCTTAAAAACCAGTTCCTTCACTTCTTATAGCTCTGAGACATTGAATCTCTCTGATTTTTAATGGTCCCACCTATAAAATGGGAACACAAAGTGTGTATTTCTCACAGATTCTCTGAGGAGGTGAAAAGTGTTAACATTTATAAAGTGCTTAGAACAGTGGCTGGCACATAGCAGGTGTGGTATTTGTGGGATAAATTTCAATCCTCTTTCAAGAGGCCCTGATGTAGGCAGACTTGGATTATGTTCTTGTTCTGGCTCTGCCACTCATGAGTTTTGTGACCTTGGGCAGCATTTAACCCCTCTCTCCTCCATTTGTACAGTAGATTCAGTATAAGAGTCCTCACCTCGGAGGTTGCAGTGAGCCAAGATCGGGCAATGCACTCCACCTTGGGTGACAGAGTGAGATCCTATCTCAAAAAAATAAAAAAATAAAAAAAGTCCCTGCCTCATATGATGGTTGTCAGGATCAAATGTGTTAACACATATAAAATAACTTAATAGGGCCCAGCACGTAGAAAGTCTTAAGAAATATTGACTATTCTGCCATAATTAGAAGTGATGATGTCACAGTTTACCCAGTTTTGCCCGTTAACTTGATGCATATCACTTCTAACCTTTTCAGACATCTTGCGAACTCTGTCTTGTTTCCTACTAAGCATTTGCAACTTCATGACTGGCCTAGCACCATGGTTCAACCCATAGAAAGTTGAACTTTTCATTATACCCAGCAGATATCAATGTCCCCTAGGGATTTCGTTGTAGTTGGGAGTGGCACCGCTGTCTTTCTCCAAACTCAGATAACGTATCCTAATATTCCTTATAGTACTAATCTCTTGTGCTTACTTGTATTTAATTCTATTTCATTCTTTTGGCAAAGCCTTTTTTGTATTTAACTCCTTCAGTGACTCTTACTTGGAGAATGTATTGTTTCTGTGCTATTAGAACACTTTCCAAATTGCATTCTCTGCATTCACTTTCTCATGCTCTAGTTTTATTTATTTCTACCAATTATATCTCTAAAACATTATTTATCTCTCGAGCAATATTGACTAGCTGTGAAATTCAGTTGAGGGTACTTAGCCTGATGTATAAGATGTTGCACATGATAATCTTATCCAACTTTTCCAGAACATTCCCTCTACTCCCTGAATATCTCTGTCCTTTGCTGTCTGTAGCCTTTTTTCTTATTGTTGCCCTCACTTTAATTTTGGCATCTCCTTCTTCAAAATATCACGAGTCCCATTTCAAATTTTATTTCCTTCATTAAACATTTTCTTGACTATCTGTCCCACAAAAGCAGGTCACTCTTTAAAATTTCATTGGCACATTTTGACATTCCTTTCACTGCCATGATTCTACCTTTTCAGAGTCAAATATTTGTTTTGTCAAAACTACCACTCACTCAATGTGCAAGTTGTAAGAATACGTGGACAGTAAGTGCCTTATTCCTTTCTTGAATTTTATTCCTAGTTCAGTAAACTTTTCCTGCTAAGTCACTTCCACAGAAATTGCATCTCTATAGCAACTGTCCTAGACTTGCCGTTGACTTTCTTGTGCTTCTGTCTCCTGAGCGATTGACATGTGACTCAGCTCTTGCCAGATTTTATCACTTATAGCCAGTTGATGCTGGATCAGATTACAGAATTTGAAGACACACAGGTCTTCATTCCTTCCACTTGTATTTATTTTTCTAGTGGTAATAAATGGACCCAAAGAATAAGTTTCAAGTGTGCAATAATCTACAAAAATAAAATATATGTTCTTTGTGGACCCGGATTTTGCCTCATTTTATTTTTGTACAGATATTTCATGGAAATTAGTAGGCTCTTATTACACAATTATTATTTGATTTGTTTAGAAACTGAAATCATTTTTAAAATATACATATTAAGTTATTTCACATCATGTAACAGTTTGTACTGTTCCATTATTTATAGCTGTTGATTAAGCAGTTCAAGACCATGGTCATTTTATCCAGTATTTAATCTAATTAAACATATGTTTAAATATTATTTAAAACTGATCAGATCTAAACTTTAATAATATACATTAAAAATATTCTAGTAATTTTCTTTCTTTTTCTGTTATGTTCTTCTACGTAATAGCATTTTTCTATAAAGGTCACATTGCCTTCCTATTAGAGGAAATTTGCATGCTGACCCTATCTTACCCCTTTTTCATTTATTAGTGAACAGTTGGTATGCAAAATCTAAATAAATAATACAAAACTGCCCTTCTTTCAGATAATTTCAAATGTTAAAAATTAAAGCATCATTCCATTATATTGCATTAGAATTACCTCAGACTTAAAACTACTTCCACATTATTCCAATATGTGCTTGTAAGTTGAATGCAGAAAAGACCAAGTTATTTGCACAATATAACTTAAGAGTTATTGTATATGCATTTGAGCTTTAGTTCAAATGTAGTATCTTCCTTTCCCCACTAATTTATTGAGGTATAAGTGACAAATAAAAATTATATATATATTTGATATACAATATGATATTTTGATATACAAATACATTATGAAATAATTACCAACATCAAGCTAATTAACATGGCCATCACCTCACATAGTTATCACCATTCTGTGTGAGTGTGTATGTGTGTGTGTGTGTGTGTGTGGTGAGAACATTTAAGATCTACTCTCTTAGAAAGTTTCAAGCATACAATATACTTGATATATATTTGGATATATACCCAGAGGTGAAATTGCTGGATCATATGGTAGCTGCTTCTTAAATATGTTAGGATGACTATTGTCTAGTGGTGAAATAAATAAATAAACAAACAAATTTTTGAGGAACCTCCATACTGCTTTCCATAATGGCAATACTAATTTACATTCCCATCAACAGTGTACCCTTTTCTCTTAAATCCTCACCAACACATCTCATTTGACTTTTTGATAATCACTATTCTAACAGATATGAGGTGATATCTCATTGTGGTTTTATTTCATTTCATGATAATTAATAACATAGGGCATCTTTTCACGTGCCTGTTGGTCATTTGTATATGTCTTTAGAAAAGTGTCTGTTCAGGTCCTTTGCCCATTTATTTGTTTTTTTGCTATTGAGTTGTATCAATGTCTTGTATATTTTAGGTATTAACCTCCTTTGGATAAATAGCTTGCAAATAATTTCTCCCATTTCAGAATTTGCCTTTTCATTTTGTTCATTTTTTCTTTTGCTGTACATAAACGTTTTAGTGTGATGTAGTTCCAATTGTTTATTTTTGCTTTTGTTGCCTATACTTTTAGTGTCAGATTCATAAAATCATTGCCAAGACCAATGTTAAGAAGCTCTTCCCCTACGTTTACTTTTAAAAGTGTTTCAGGTTTTACATTTAAGTCTTTAAATCCATTTTGAATTGATTTTGGGGTTGTGAAAGATAAAGGTCCACTTTCATTGTTTGGCATATAGATACCGATTTTCCCAACAGCATATACTGAAGAGACTATCTTTCCCCCATTGTTTATTCCTGGTACATTTTTCAAAGATTAGTTGACCCATGTATATGCATGGGTTTGTTTCTGGGCTTTTTAGAATTGTCGAAAAGGCTCAAATCTAATCAATCTGCTAATAAATTGTGTGGGTAGACACCGATATCTTTATCTAGCCTGTATGTGTGAATCCATTTACCTTAACTTTCCTAAATTCTATAAGTGATTATGATTTTTAAAAGGAGCTTTAGGAGTCAGAGGAGGAGGGAAACCTGAGGGTAGGTGTTGGAGGTCACTGCAGGCCTTTTCCCTAAGTAACCTTTGCCAGCCTGATTATCATAGTGAAGCACTCATCATTTTCTCCACATCCTCTCTCCACGTCAGAGAAGTGCCTGTTTTGGTCATAAAGCTGTTATTTATGGAGACTGTAGGTGCTGAGTTTGTAGATTCAGGGATCTTATGACTCTTAAAAACCTTTAAATACAATACTTCCTCTTTGGGAAAACTGAAAAATTGACTGTGATTCTATATGTCTTTTTTCTGTACTCTAGAAGATGTTGAAGATGTACCAGCTTCAAAGAAAGCTAAAGGTGAGTTTGCTGTCTTTGGATCATTTACAAGTTTTCTCTCAAATCTATAAGGTTTTTATCTGTCTTTATTTTTTTCCTAGCTATTCTTGATCTAGTCCTCAGCTTTTCTAGGCAACGTTTACATGGTAGGCTTATTTTTAAAACAAACAGCTTTTTAACTTTATTTGGAATATATACATCTTTTCACATATTAAAGACTCTAGTTGGGTATTGATTTATTTTCAATTATCAGATGCATTTATTGGCCAATCTACAGGAATAATACTTCAAAATCACTATTCCATCAAGAATTACAAGAATGCCATGATTTTATCAAGAAGACTTGAGACGAGTCACCTATATTAGCATCACCATCAGGAAGGAAGGAGGGAAGGAAGGAAGGAGGGAGGGAGGGAGGGAAGGAAGAAGGGAGGGAGGGACGGAGAAATGGAAGGTAAGGCTCAACCCCTGCACTCTTCTAGCCCAAGCCAGAGGACAGGCAATCAGGAAAACCTGCAATCTCCAGATAAATGACCTTCATAAAGTTTTTCCAGGACAAAGTTTCTCCATCTGTAGAGTGAGGGCTTCAGCTAACTTGATTTTTGTTCTGAAAGGTTCTTGATTTCTTCGTTATGGTCTGGTATTAAAAAAAAGGTATTATCTTTAAAAAAACGAACTTTTATTTTAGGTTTAGGGGTACATGTGTAGGCTTGTTATATAGGTAAACTCATGTCATGGGGGTTTGTTGTACAGATCAATCCTACTCTCCATTAGTTATGTTTTCTGATCCTCTTTCTCCTTCCACTCTCAACCCTTGCATAGGCCTCAATGTCTGTTGCTCCACTCTTTGTGTTCATGTTTTCTCATTATTTAGCTCACACTTATAAGTGAGAACATGCAATATATGGATTTCTGTTCCTGCATTAGTTTCCTAAGGATAATGACCTCCAGCTCTATCCATGTTCCTACAAAGGACACGATCTTGTTCTTTTTTATGGTAGCACAGTATTCCATGGTATATATGTACCACATTTTCTTTATCCAGTCTACCATGGATTGGCATTTAGGTTGATTCCATGTCTTTGCTATTGTGAATAGTGCCACAATGAATGTATATATGCATGTGTCTTTATGATAGAATGATTTATATTCCTCTGTGTATCTACCCAGCAATGGAATTGCTGATTTGAATGATAGTTCTGTTTTTAGCTCTTTGAGGAATCACCACACTGTCATCAATGTGGATATTCAGCTATCCACAATAGTTGAACTAATACACACACCCACCAACAGTCTGTAAGTGTTCCCTTCTCTCTGCAAGCTCACCAACATATGTTATTTTTTGACTTTTTCATAATAGTCATGCTTACTGGTGTGAGATGTTTTCTTATTGTGGTTTTGGTTTGCATTTCTCTAATGAGTAGTGATGTTGAGCTTTTTTTCATACACTTGTTGATTGAATGTATGTCTTCATTTGAAAAGTATCTGTTCGTGTCCTTTGACCACTTTGTAATGAGGTGGTTTGCTTTTTTCTTGCAAATTTGTTTAAGTGCTTTATAGATCCTGGGTATTAGACCTTTGTCAGGTACATAGTTTGCATATAAAAAATAAATATTTTCTCTTCCACTTCTAAATTTGTCTGCAGGCAATAAGAATTTGCCTAAGCATTGTTCTAGCCAACAAAGTATAAATTCTTTGCCATTGCCCAAAATTAACTACAATGTGCTACAATGTGGAAAATAGTGCCTTAAGAAAAGATATATATATGTATTATATATACATGTCTTTATATATTATATATATATATATAAATTGAATTAAGAATAGCCACCCTAATAGGTTTTTTACTCATAGACCAGTGCTTCTAAAACCAGTGCTTTCTAAAACTTGTCTGAGTTAAAACCTGAAAATCTGCATTTATGTAAATGAATCAAGTGACGCTGAAACTACTGGTACATAGATCACACTCTGAGGGGAACAGCTCTAGAACCAACTAAAAAATTGATAAGATCTATAAACCTAACTTTCTATGAAACACACACACTAACATACATATACACACAAACACACACACACATGCTCTCTCTCTCACAACTTCTTATTATTTCAGTGTTTTACAGAAAAATCCCCAAAACCCCATTCATGGATACCAGTTAAGAACTTCTAATCAGAGGAAAGGAATTCAAAGGAATAGTTCCAAGTTATCCAACACTACATAAACTTGTGATGTATATTGCTACAGCAAAAATAAGTAGTCAGTGAATCAGATGTAAAAAGGGAAGAATGCAGGATACTGGGCTGCTGCTCTACTTTCATGGCAAGGATGATCATGAAAAACATATGTCCCTCCAAATTTGGAATTATTTTGACTAAAATGGTCATCTTTAGCCAGATTTTACCCTTACCAAATTGTAACTCTGAGCATCAAAGATCTCTTCTCAGGAAAGGGATGCATGTCAACTATCCTCATTAATGAATATGTGACACATCAGGGCCAGTTTTCCTATTTAAACAATCGTTTGTAGCATGCCATTTTTTTTCATGGGCTCCCTTTCTATCTCTGGCTCTTGTCTATCAAATTTTATACTGAAAATATTAATAGAATCTGTGCACAAATCTGGGGTATACTATAAAAAGAGTAACTCCTGTTTCTTTCACAGTGTGCTCCTGTGTAGACATTCTCAGTCCCATACATATTTATATAATAGCTGTAAATGTACAAGTTATTTACTTTGATTTTTTTTATCCAGTAGAAGAAACTGAAGACGTGTCTTCAACAAAGAAGCAGAAAAGTAAGCTTATAATGAGATTAAAAGTAATAAATCATTCTGTATTAAAGATGCTACATCTGTGTAAAAATGTTAGACTCTCTTAAGACCAGTATTCAAACAAGAAAATTTTTAGCATAGACATGAAGAATAACATTAAAGTAGGTCATTTATATTTTAAAGAGAAGCGTATCACTTTTGTGTTAGGCAAGAGGCACATAGTTAGAAGAGTTACAAGTAATGATTGAAGTGGCATTTTTCGCAAATCCTTCTGCATATTTTTGATCCTTAGTACTATGGCTGAATCTATGCTTAAATGTGTGTTACTGTCTGCTTTATAATAGGAAAGCTGAAGTAATAAGCCAAATTTTTTATATCAGGTAGAAAAAATTGAAGAAATAGGTTTTAGCAATTCAATTTTTTGGAAACTTACTTCTAAGATTCAAGATTCTTTTTGATTTTTCTAGATATATAGTAGATTCTAAATATTCAATCTTTGGGATCATTTCTTTTGGAATCTAATCAATCTTCATATGCAGTTACAAAATTCAATGCCCAAGTTTCTCATTATTTCGGTTCTTCCAAATTAGACATTTTTGTTCATATGGTAAAGCAATAAATTTTGAATCTACATATGCATTAACGTCATTGCAGAACAGCGTAAAGGAAGCAATTTTGAAATAGGTATAACTGAAGTTTCTTTCACAGAATGCTTTTAAAGTAAAGAGCTAGATATTAGTCTGAAGAAATGATGTTTCTTGATTCTCCAGTGCTTCTTGAATGTATTTGTGCAGGAAATTACTAAAATGCCCCTTACAATAGCAAATGCCTCCTGCTCGGTACTAATAGGTGATTCATTAGACAGATACTGAATGCCTACTGTGTTCCAAGTACTTCTTTGGATGCTGGAACTAATGCAGTAGATAAGGCACTTATTATAATCCTTCATATAATAAGGTTGTGAGAAATATAGGGAAATAAGCAGAGTCTTATGAAACTTTTGAGTAATATTACAAAATCCATAAGAAAAAGAATTATAGGTCAATCTGGACATATTTTCACTTTATATAGCAACACTTTCCCAGTTATTAACCTACTGGTAATAATTTGTGGCTATGTAACATAAACATTTGAAATCTCATATAATTCAATGAGACAGATGAATTGTGTCAATGCCAGTTTCCTGGTTGGAATGTTGTTCTATGGTTTTACAATATGTCACCACTGAGGGAAACTAGGTGAAGGCATGTGGGATCTTTCTGTATTAACTCTTACAATTACATGTGAATCTACAATTATTTCGAAGTAAAAATTTTAATTAAAAACAAAACACAAGTACTTTTAGTAAAATGGTGTCAAATATTCTAACTTCATTTGGGGGATCTATTGCATCAAAATGATATTTGCTATCTTCATCTTACAATAAGGCGGTTCTATAGCCTGATATTCATGAACCTTTAAATGTAAGCTCTGATATTTGCAGTCATAATAATATTTTATCAGCTTATTCAACATCAATTAAATAAATGTGTCAGAACAGTGTCCACTGCTGATAAGCAACTGGAAGGCAGCCTGTCATCGATGGGCCCTTCTACTTTTAGCACTGGGTTGCCATTCCTCCTCGTGCAGGGCCGGCTTTACTACTGTCCCTCTTGTAGCCTGCCTAACTCCCAAGCCTCCATAACCTCCACAAACTTGAAGAGAGGAGAGTTGTATTATTGCTTCGGTTTGAAGATAGAAGAAAAGAGAAATCATTCCAGATGAGATGCATTGGAAAAGAAAACTAAATTCAAGATTCTTCAAACTATTGTCATCCCTCAAAACCCAGTGACCCATGGAAATGGAATCGGAATACTGCCTGGTTGCATCTCCAGCTTCCTTTTTCCTATCCTTTGCTTTATTCTACTTCATAAACCCCTAGTCTCATATAGATTGGGCCATCTTCCTTATCTCCCACACACCACTAGCTTTAATTATCATTTTTCTTTCCTGGTCTTCTGCAAAAGTCTATGGCTGGGTGACAGAATGCCAATGGATAGGAGAGAAAACACTGGAAGTCTGGCACCCAAGATTGTGAGGAGATGCTAAACTTGCCATCTTTTACCAAAGCTGCTACCTGAGAGCACCGACTTACTGAGTCCAGAGTCCTTACTTGCACCACATTCCCTTAACTTTCCTGTTTTGCTTTCTACTCAGAGCTGCTACCTGGCTGCTACCTTGGTTGCTTAAAGAGCAATCAAACCACCTTAGGAAAGCTCTTGCCTCTAAAGTAAGGGCAAACAAAACTTTTAGATGTTGGCAACCACCTCTCTGTGACATTATAAAACATGCGTGTGCGCGCAGGCGCACGCACACACAGTCTGTTGCTTTGCATATTGATAAGCTCGTGTTTTGAAACCTGTGACTATGTCTCTATGATTGCTATGTACATCAACAGATGTCTATATGATCAGAACTTTGATTTTCTCTGCCAGACCATTTTTATTATCACTTATTAAAGGCTTATTATGTACCAGGAAGAATTTTAAGAGCACATGTAACTCGTTTAACTGTCATAATATTTCTGTGAGGTTTTCGTTGTTTTGATTTTATACATGAAGACTCCAAGACACAACGAGGTTTAGTAACTTGCCAACAGCTACAGAGGCTGATGGCAAAATCTGTGACCTTATCTGCCACACTGTACTGCCTCACTGTGCTTTTTCGCTCATGTTCTGCATGTTTTAACAGATTGTCATACTCTGTTCCTTAGGTCCCATCAGTTTCTTCCAGTGTGTCTACTTGGATGGGTACAATGGCTACGGATTTCAGTTTCCTTTCACTCCTGCACCCCGCCCTGGAGAGAGCTCTGGCCAAGCAAATTCTCCAGGACAGAAGCAACAAGGACAGTAAACACACATGTATGACCCTTACAAGTGCTTTAAGATTTTAAAAATGAGATATTTTGTCCACAATGGTTCCGGCAATTAAGATTATGCAACCCAGAGAATTTCTGCGAAAACATTTTGCTCTTTGGCCTGGTGTGGGCAGAAAAGGTGGCCAAATGGATTGAATGATGAGCAGACATGTTTAAGGGTCTAAGTTTCAAGAATCTGTTATGTGTGTTTGCTGTGGTGCTTGTATTTGTCTTATTTCCAATCACTATAAGGTTGTACACAAACTAATTTAAAGTTTACTTAATAATGGTGTCTTTAAAATAATCGACACAATTACAAAATGGAATTCCTGGCTTCAGTTAGCTATTATTTTTTTAATGACAACATAGAATGTGTTCTAAGTTTAAAAGATGGGGAAGCTTATATAAAAGTGACTTTTTTGCATCATATGGGTATCTAAACTTAATTTACCCGATAAGTTGATGCTTAATGATGTTATTTTATTTGTGTCTATTTCTATTTTAGTTGTGGCTTTGCTCTAAGAATGGGTAACAGTTGTACTACAAACTGCTATAAATTTCTTGTGATACTCTTTTAGAGCTCAAAATATCTCTGAGCTTTAGACATGGTAAGATGGAGAATAAATGCTTGATAAATCTTTAAGATATGTCTTGAATGATAATTAGGACATTCAGTCCAGTGGAAGTACACCATTCAGTTAGGCAGGTCTGGTGAATCATTTGTTTAAAATATTAGCAAATGAGATGTAGAATTCTGAAATTTCTCCAGACTGTGTCCTAATAAAAATGTCACCTGTGTGAAATTTTAGATCAATCACCAAATTTGGGTGACAGATGTAAAAATATTTTCATTTCACTTTAATATATTCTTTCTGTCAAATAAAATGTTTTCTTTTTCATAATGGCAAAATATGAATGCCATTAGAGTTTAAGGAATTCATTTTAGCCTTAAATGTCTTCATGAGATGTCTTACTTGTATTTTAGGTAACTGGTCATCAGTGCCAATGACATGGATAACAATTTTTAATCTACACAACAGTGCTTCACTGGGAATGACTGTTACATTTTAGTCATTTTCCTAGTAACATAAATACTCGTGCTCTTTACCACATTGTTTTTATCAACTCTAAAAGTCATATCTCTGTGACTTTTATCATGTTTACAGTTGCGACTGAACTTAAGACAAATTAACTCAGGAAATAAATTGAGTTATCCTTTCTAGCGTTGTAATTATCATCAGCAGGGCCTGAGATAGCCAGAGCCAATACTAGCCGAGTGATTTATTTTCAAGGATTGCCACTAACTATGGTTCTTTAGGACCAAGATATAAAACGGTTTCACTAAAAATCATTAGGCTAGGTATCAGTAATACGTTCATTACTAACAGTGGATATTTGGCCTCCGCCAGAAGCTGGTGGACCTCGTTCACACCACGAAAGCCAGTGTTACATGAATGAGATTAATGACTCTATGGGGAATGTGGGACATCCTGGAAGTGCATAATTTCAGGAAAGACCAGACAGTACCATCTTGCAGAGCCCCTTCAGGTGACAATCTGAACTTGTGGGTAGGAGAGTGGATAAAGTTTATTGCTCAACTGCTCCTCCAGCCTGCTCAATTTACTGAGTAAAGAAATAGCAAATACGATAGATGTTTTAGGTTTCATAGAGCAGAATGGTTTGTCCATTCTTTCATTCAATGACCGTTTATTGAATACTTACTCTTTTAGGGCACTGTGTTAGGTGCTGGATTGTATAAGAAAAATATCATAAATTATATTCCCAGTGCTATTCTGACATAGTGAATGACCTGAAAAATTTACTAAACATACTATGTTTGTTTCTCCATGAGTAAAATAGGGATATAGGGACAAACAGTCTAATATCTCATAGAAATATCATGGAGACAAATGAAATATTTTAATATAAATATGATATTAAAGTAAATTTCTGAAGTAATGCTTTTGGATATGGCACTAATTTTTCCTCTGACTGTTTTACTGTTTCCTTCACTCTCAATATAAAAACTATTTGATGAGATAAAACATGACATATTTTATTGTAATTAGAATTTAGACAAATCAGCTATAATGTAAATGATGCTAATAATAATTACATTTTATCTGATTAAAGTTACAATGATCATAGCACTTTTAAAATATTATCTAAACTGTCATTTGTTTGTATGTTACCATCAAATAAAATAGTTACAGCTCTTTCAAGTCTGATGCCTTGCATTTTAAAAGGAAAAGATAAAAGGTTGGTTAAGAATCTTTGTCTTTAATGGTTCATTCATAATTCAAGTTATACGGGTCAGGAATATGTAAGTATTTCATAATTGTTTTAGTTATTTTGCACAATTGGTATACACTACTCCCATTACATCCCTGCTTTTACCCACTCTTCATCCCCTCTTAATAAATAAAGATCTGAAAATAAGAATTGATTTTTCCTAAGGTTTTTGATTTATATTTAGTTTTCTTAAAGCCTGATAAATCATTATTCAAATGGGGCAAGTTTTTCTTTTCTTTAATGAACCCTAGCAAAAGCACCTGTATGATGGCTCATTCTGGCATATCTTTTCAAAACTTCTCAACTTCTTGCGGAAATATTTTAGAAACTGGTATTGAAATACTGTGTATTTTAGAGATTTAACTTGCACCCTTGAGTAATTTTTCTGGAGAAAAAAGCAAAGGAGACAACAAATATTGCTGATAGAAAACTCAATGACCATATAAGCCAAGTGGCACATACAGAAAATGAAACTAATCCTTGGAGAAACTTCAAAATTTGCCCAAAGTAACTGACTACTTCAAAACCAGGCCTAGAACCTTGATGCACTAACTTCCAATTGTTCTTCAGTTTTCAGGGTGTTATTACAAATATTGGCTTATTTTTCCAGTATCCCCAAATCCATCTTTCAAATTATAATTGATATAGAGATGTAACACTCTATGGAAAGACTTGTCTTTTTTCCTACTTGAAAGCTGAAAAGTGCCTTAAGAGTGTGTTGCTTTCACTTGCTTTAGAGTAAAGAAAATAAATGTCAGAGAGGTGGCAGGCCCAGAGGCACATTGTTAGTTAGCAGCAGAACCAATGGGATTGAGAGCTCAAACCTTTTTCTAATCCTATTCATATCCTTCCTGCCCTTTGTGACTCCATATGATATCGTCACCATCATAAAAGCTTCCCTTTGTTATTTGCAAACTAATTAAGAAATAGAAACTCAGCACGACTTCCCAGGAGCTGGCCTCCTTGCAACATTCTTTGCTCTATTCCTTTCAGGATTATATCAGCACTGCCCTGTACCTTTCCTTTCCCCCTTATTAATCATGTATGTCCATGAAACATTTAGTTATTACTGTCGATGCTTTCCTTTGTGTGTAAAATAGAGACCTTTATTTTCCCAAACTATCCAACTATTGAAAATCTTTAGTCATTAAAAAAAAAAAAAAAAAAAATGTGCCCCAAATAGGAAGAAAGCAACAACAACTTTTTTAAATTCAGCTTTCCAAAGATTCAGGTTAATAAAATAAGAAGACAAATAATTGTAAAACATACTTGAACTCTAAAGAAGAGCTCAGAATAATTGATGAAGTGAATTATTACATATTAGTATTTGAGTCATACAAGTTCCAGTAAGAAACACATGTTAGCAAAGCAGTGATAGCAAAAAGAAGGAAATTCTTAGTTTCTCATATAGCCACATCCAGCTCCAGGCCGTTTGCCCTCTGCAATATCATCATTTTGCTTATCTATGCTTCTTATCGAACTATTAGCATGAGTTAAGTACTTGTGTTAAGTCATTAGTACTATTTTTTTACCCACCGTATCCCAAATTCTCTTAAATAACAATGGTAGGTCAGTAGAATACTCCATGCATCTGAATAGCTCTGCCAGGCCAGATGTCTTTTCAGAAAAACCGTGCTGTGGTGGAGAGCCCACGGGATGAGGGGTCGACAAACCCAAGGTCAGACTTTAACTCTAGGAGTAACTCTGGTCATTTATCTTCTCTGTCCTTCAACGCTTCATCTCCAAATGAAAATAGAAGTGCTACAGCAGCAAAAGGACTTTCATCTTTGGTGAGGAATATTATGGAAAAGTACCTTGTAAAGTGGTATTATTGCTAAGATCTTTCAAATTTCCTTCCAGTTTTGTTATTAAATGATCCAAATGCAACCTGCATTGAAGACCTAGTGTTGCCAAGTGGCATTAGCCAAAGCAGCAAATAAAAATCAGAGCTACACGAGCCAAATACAAAAATGGGAACATTACCACTGACAAAAACAATTTTGCATTTAAAAAATTTAGTTTTGTGTCATTTTCACAATTACTATAAATCAATGACAGCAGGATGTCCTTCAACTGACCGAATCAGAACACATGGAACATATAAGAGGCCTGTGGAAAAGTGGTACTCTGAATGACAGCTGAGATGGAAAAGTGACTCATGTACCCCAAGACACCACCAAGGGTTGAGCACTCACTAAAATATCTGAAGGTATTCCAGCAATCTAAGTTAGCAAAGGTAGTGTTAAAATAAATACTAAAGGAAGCATCTCAAAACATTAAAACATTTAGTGTATGGTGTTTCCTTAGGAAAGAAGCATCTCTCTTTCTCTCTCTCTCTCTCTCTCTCTCTCTCTCTCTCTCGTTCTCTCTGTGTGTGTGTCTCAGTGCACTCACACACATAACTCAGTGAGAAACCATTTAATATATTTGATGTAATTATGGGCACAGTTGAAATTATCTAAATGGATGATCTGAATGGAAGGTAC
The DNA here is from genome assembly GCF_002776525.5 of Piliocolobus tephrosceles. NCBI lineage: Eukaryota > Metazoa > Chordata > Mammalia > Primates > Cercopithecidae > Piliocolobus > Piliocolobus tephrosceles. The sequence continues at coordinate 22,072,956 of NC_045438.1, read as the reverse complement.
GTTCCTCACAAAGGAAGCAATGCTTTATAGAAAAGGGAAACATAACTGCATTCTAGCAATTTTGAGGAACAATGTAGCGAGCAAACAAATTGTTTTCATCTTTGAAACGTATATGTATCAAAGAATATTTTTAAAATTAGGAATGTTAACTTTATTCAAAATCAAAATGGCCTTATAAATGGACATGGAAAGTGTCGTTTAACTTCATCTCTGTTGCCTCGGTTTCCCATTCACTCCTATACTTTCTAAGGCTAAGCATGTTTATAGGGTCTCATGAAAATACAAATGGAAACAAAAATATATTTTTATTGTTTATTTTTCTTACACAAATGTTACATATTACAAGCATTATTCAGTGCCTTCTTTACTTAACAATGTATCCTAGATTATCTGTATATAGGTATATAGAAAGTTTCCTCATTCCACAGACATAGACACAGATACAGATAGATCTCATACCCACAGTATAGCACACACATCTCAAGTGTAGAGCTAGATGCATCTGTGAAGTCACAACTGAAATCAAGCTATGGAACATTAACACCATCTCAGAAGCCTCATTCATGCTTCACCTGGTCAATGCCCTCTGGGGAACCACTGTTATGATATCTATCATTGAAGAACTGTTTCAATTGTTTTGACTTTCATATGAATGAAATAGTAAATAACATCTTTTTTGTACCCAGTTTCTTTTCTCAACATTACACCTTTGAGACTCATTCATTTTGTTACCCGCAGAGGTATTTTTTTTTTCATTGTCTTATATCATCCATGTATGCATATACCAACAAATTTATTTACACATTCTACTATGTGTGGTAATTCACAGTGTCTCAAGTTTTTGTCTATTAAAAATAGCACTGCTTTAAACAGTCTGGTTAGTGACTTTTACTGCGTTTATATGTGCAGAGTAGGGAAGGACATTATACATATAAGTAGAATTGCTGGCTTATGAAGTATGAGAATGTTCATCTTTAGTAGATAATATCAAACAATTTTCTAATTGCTTGATATGGTTTGGGTGTTTTGTTTCCTCCAAATCTCATGTTGAAATGTGACCTCCAGTGTTGGAGATGGGCTTAGTGGGAGGTGTTTGGGTCTTGGGGGCGGATCCCTTATGAATGTCTTGGTGCTGTCCTCACAATAATGAGTAAGTTCTCATTCTTAGTTCACACTAGATCTGGTTGTTTAAAAGACCCTGGTGCCTCCTCCCTCCCTCTCTTGCTCACTTTGTCACCATGTGACACACCTGTTTCCCCCTTTGCCTTCCACCATGATTGGAAGTTTCCTGGGTCTCACCAGATGCTAAGCAGATGCTAGTGCCATGGTTGGACAGCCCACAGAACTGTGAGCCAAATAAACCTATTTTCCTTATAAATTACTCAGTGTCAGGTATTCCTTTATAGCAATGCAAATGGATTAATACATTGGTTGTACCAACGTACACTCTATTAACTGAGTATAAGTGTTCCAGCTGCTCCAAATCCTTGCCAACACTTGCTATTGTAAGTTTTGTTAATTTTAACTTCTGCTGGGTATGAAGTGGGACATCATTGATCTTATAAATTGGATCTTCCTGATGACTAGTGATATTGAGACACTTGTTATGTTTATTGATTATTTGGATATCCTCTTTTATGTAGACTCTGATTAAGCTTTTTGGACTTTTGTTAATTAGATTTTTGTCTTTTTAAAAATGCAGTCATGGACCCTTAATGATGAGAATACATTCTAAGAAATGAATCATTAGGTGATTGTGTCATTGTGTAAACATCATAGAATGTGCTACTTACAGGAATCCAGATGGTAAGGCCTACTATACACCTAGGCTATATGATATGGCCTATTTTTCCTAGGCTACAAACCTAAACAGCATATTACTGTGCTGAATACTGTAGGCAATTGTAACACAATGGAAAGTATGTGATAGAGTTTGACTGTGTCCCCACCCAAATCTCATCTTGAATTGTAGCTCCCATAATTCCCTCGTGTTGTGGGAAGAACCCAGTGGAGATAATTGAATCATGAGGGCGGTTCCCCCCATACTATTCTCATGGTATTGAATAAGTCTCATGAGAACTGATGGTTTTATAAGGGGAAACCCCTTTCCCTTGGCACTTATTCTCTTCTCTTTTCTGCTGCCATGTGAGACGTGTCTTTTCCCTTCCACCATGATTGTGAGGCCTCCCCAGCCATGTGGAACTGGGAGTTCATTAAACTCCTCTCTTTTGTCAATTGCCCAGTCCTTGAGTATGTCTTTATCAGAAGTGTGAAAACAAACAAACACAGTATGTATGTATCTAAACATATCTGAGCATAGACAAGATATAGTAAAATACACCATTATAATCTTATGGGACCACTATTGTATATGAAGTCTGTCATTGACTAAAATATTGTTATGTGATGCATAACTGCATAGGAATTTTTAATATATTTTCATTACAAATCTTTAATTAGCTATATCTGTTATAATGTGTTCTCTTACTCTGTGGCTTGCAACTTTACTCTCTTAAACCCATCTTTATCAGAAACTTAAATTGTAAAGTAGCCCAATTTTTAATTCCTTTATGAATAGTGCTTATTACGCCCAACTTAGGAAATTCTTACTTATCTTAATGCCATAAAGATATTTTCCTCTATGAACTTATAGAAATTTTGTTTTACCTTTCACATTTAGGTCCGCAATCTGGGTAGGATTCATTTTATGTATATAATGTGAAGTAGGAGTCAAAGTTGACTTTTCCTGTATAGATATAGAGATAATTCAGCACCATTTACTAAAAAGACATTTTTTTTCCACTATGTTGTAAGGGTTCCTTCATTGTAAAAGAGATAAATATTATATATGTGAGTCTGCTTCTCAATTTTCTTTTCAGTTCCAATGTGCCAATACCACATGGGTTAATTATGGTAACATTATAGTAAATGTTAACAACAGTAGTGTTACTCATCCCAATCTGTCTTCTTCATAATGGTTTTCACTGTCCATTATTTCTAATATTCTCTCTTGCGCATTGTTTTTACTTCGTTGATATTTGCATTTAAAAATAAACTTCAGTTTGTCATTTTCCCTGGCTTCCTAAAACAGATGATTAGATTATTCATTCTTATTCTTGATTCTTTTCCAACATCTGCATTGAAGTGTATATGGTGTGTGTGTGTATATAATATTTTATTCTTAAGTCTGCCTTAGCATTTAACACATTTTGTCTCATATTTTATCATAAAATTCAAAATATTTTCTTATTTTCATTGTTTTTTTTTTTTTTTTTTTTTTTTTTGGTTCCATGGGTTACTTAAAGCATATTGCTAAACTACAAACAATTATAAATTTGCTGGCTATTTTTTCTGTTTGACTTCTAGGTTAATTCCACTATGTGTTTTCAATTATTTGAGATATGCTGATGCATTCTTCATGGCCCAGAATACGATTAATTTAAAAATAAGTGTTGCATACTCCTTGGCTGATTAATACAATATCTGCATTGCAAGGAATCTATTTCTATTGTTTGGTCTTGGTCCTTTTTCTTTCCTGTATTTGGTCCTATTTCATACATGACTTTTTTAAATCCTGAAACACTGTAGAGCCCTGGTTTCAGAATATTTAATGTTTTACTGGCAGACCATGAGCAGATTGCTTTGATACAGTTGAGTTTGAGATTCTAGCTGTATTAGGGCTAGTTTATTTCCCAGCCTTAGAGCAGTTACTTCTAGGGTATCGCCCTTCTGTGTTCTCAATGAAAGCTGGGTTGTTGACAAGGTCATTTCTACTCTAATGGGACCTGAACTTCATTCTGTATTACTACAGATTGCTGAATGCTGTGCTCCAATCTTTAGCCTCCTAGATTGTCCATTTTATTTGATTTCTTGTGTCTTACTCTACATATGGAAGATTAGGAGTAAGCAAATGCCTTTGAGGAAAAATTGAATGGTAAATGTGTTGTCCAGTAATTGCATTCTCTGTAGTCTTGAACCCCTCAAGTGTCAACCACCTTCGCTGCCAGAACTCCAACTTCTGTCTTGCCAGCTCGTAGAGGCCACTGAAAGATTTAGCTTGGCCTCCATTCCTTATTATGTAACTTGTCAAATCCCTTCAACGTACAAAACAGATGAATATGGAACTCACCACAGTATGTTTCCTTTCTTCTCTAGAATTTTGGACCCTTGATTCTTGGCTACTATACTTGATTTTTTGATTCCTTGAAATGGATTTTTTTTTTCCAATTAGCTTTAGTAATTGTTTTCAGCAAGAGGATTAGTTTGATAAAATTACTACATCATGCTTGTAAGTAAAACTAGTGCTCATATTTTGTTTACAATTGTATAGGATTTCAATGTATGGATATACCATCATTTATTGAACTAGTCCTCAATTATACACTTAGGTCTTTTTCAATTATTTTGCTATTATTGACAATGTTGCAATGAATAATCTTGGATACTATCACATGTATACACACACACACACACACACACACACACACACACACACAAGGCCAAACTCATTGAAGGGGCATTTTCAATTCAAAAATATATGCATTTGTAATTTTACAAGCCATGATTGTTTGCCAATAGCATCCCCAGTTATTGCTCCCTTTAAGGTCCCAGAGTTGCTCACAACAGTTAGCATTCTGATGAGGTTTTCTCCCTCTATGAATGAATATTCACTGTTGGATTTTGAAATCTTCCAATTTAGGGTCCTGCCACATTCTGTATTTCTGAGCACTGTTTGTGACTGCCCATGTAGGTTTCATTGGTCTCATTTATTTTGGCTGTGTATATACATAGTTTTGACTCTATGTTTTGCTTCCAAGTTTTGGTGAAGATACATGCCTTTGGATCATTTTGTTTAGTTTTGTTTTGTTTGTTGTTTCATGTAGTTTCCAGAAAGTGTCAACATTTAGAATTCAGCAGCTGGCATATTTCCATTAAAATGAGAAATACATTCCTTTAAAAAATTAAATTGAATATCTTAATAACTGGACATTTGACAACCATAAATGGCAGTACTACCAGTCTAGTGGTAAGTTTTTGCCTGACTGAAACAAAATATATTGCACAAGCTTTTATAAATATAAATGTTTGTTTCTTTTAAAATAAAGTTTTGATGTGGTTGAGGAAATTACCCATATTTTTTGAAGAATATGGAAGAATTTTAATGTGTAATATTTACTTACAGAAATGTAAGACTACTAGGCAAAGTTTTGAATAACAGGAAATCTGATGTCTGCTTTCAGAGCTCTGGAAATAACGCACATTTTTAATCTCATCATGAGCCCCATAAAACGTACTTTAAAGAAATCAAAAGGTCATGATTCACACCATTAACACCTTCAGCTTTACAATTGTACCTTTGATGTGAGTCTTTAATACTTCTTAGTTCAAAAGAATCTTTGCCTAAAGTCTATAAAAATTTTCCTTCACATCTCATTTTATTTAGTTTTGATAGAGTTTGCAAGTGCTTGTCTAGAGAGGAGGAAATTTATCATATGCATATCTAAAGTGACTTAGAGCTAGGGCCTAGGACAAGATGGCTGCATGCCTGTAATCTCAGCTCTTTAACAGGCCAGGGCAGGAGGATTGTTTGAGCCAAGGAGTTGAAGATAAGCCTGGGCAATGAAGGGGAAATCTGTCTCTACAATAAATAAATAAATACATAAATAGCCAGGCGTGGTGGCCCACATTTGTGATCCAAGCTTCTCAGAAAGCTGTGGTGGGAGGATCGCTTGAGCCCAGGAGTTCGAGTCCATAGTGAGCCATGATCGCACCACTGCACTCCAGCCTGAGCAAACAACGAGAGACTCAAAATAATAATAAATAAAATAAAAAAATAAGATAAACAAAATGACGTAGCTAGACTGCTTAGCTCCATTAAAAGCTGTTAAATACAAAAAGACTTAAAATAACTTCAGTTCATGGTGTTGATATCCATTTTACTGAAATTTGCTTTTGAAAGCCCAGTTACAGATTATTTTTTTTTTCATCATTAACTACAAATTATTAGGTGGCTGAGGAGGAATTGGTGATTTCTGTTTGCCTCACTAGTGACTTTCTATCACTTTTTACTATAGCATAATGCTAAAACTGAGTAAAAATAAAACATATGTAATGTTATAATTGTTCAGAGCTCATTTTGAGGAATGGTATAGAAATTGTACTTTATGTCTTGTGTGAAGTGGTCACAAATAACATATTTAATGTGAAATGAGCTATCTACTACAGAAAATAGGACTGCAACACAGTATGTTTTCTGTAATTTCAGTGGCACTACTTTTAGTCAAGAATTGGGCAGTTTGGGGAAATAGAGAAAATAATCTTGAAACATACTGAAAGATTTTTATTGTTCGGTTAACAGAACAATTCCTAGATATACAAAGATGTTTTTAAAATAAAACTCTAACCAGATTAGAGTAAAGATGTCAGGATCTTTTGGTAGATTAACTGCTAGAATACAGACAGCCCTCAGTTCGTGACTTGTCAACTTTACAGGGTATGAAAGCATCACAGTCTTAATGCAATGTACAGTATTCAATACATTACAATAATTCAGTACATTACATGCTGGGTTTGGCCAATGAGATTAATTTTAAAAAGTGAAAAAGAAATTACATGAGAGATTCAATACTTTACTATAAAATAGACTTTGTGTTAGATGGTTTTGCCCACTGTAGGCTAATACGTCATAAGCACATTTTAGGTAAGCCATGATGTTCCGTAAGTCAGGTGTATTAAATACATTTTTGACTTATGATATGTACTGGGTTTATCAGTATGCAAACCCATTGTAAATTGAGGAGCATCTGTATAATAGTAATCAAATTGATAATTAAAGCTCCTGACTGAGAGTTAACAAGAAGATAGATGCTGGTATTTATGGAGCATCAGTTTAATAAATGGCAAAAATTAGTACCTTTTGTTTTCTTTTATAAACAATTGGCCACATATTTTTAAAAAGAATATTTAAAAATTCTTTACATTTAATATTTTATTATAAAATAATACAAATTTTTAAAAAATAGTTGCTAGTGTAATATGAATAGTCTTAAATGTCTAGAGAAAAGCCTACACATGTAAGTAGAAAGCTTGTATATGTAATCATAGAAATTTTGAACTTGAAGAGATAATCCTGCAATTTGACAAATAGGATAATTAAAGACTAGAGCACCTCACTGACTTACCCAAATCACAAACTTGTTAAAAGCAGAACTTATATATTATTTAGATAATATATAGACAGCAAAATAAAAAAAAGTCATGTCTAGTTTTACTTTCTATGATGATACTGATTGAATAACATGATAATGAGGAAGGGCCATTTACTACATTTTATGAATTATTTCATTAAAGCTATATATTTATGCCATATTTAACATGTCCACTGCTTTCTAATTTTTTTCAATTTCTTTTAAGTTTTCTAGTCCATTTTATTCAATAATTTTCAATGGTGTGTTCTCTATTTTCATCTTTAAGACAGCAATTCCTTGATATGTAGCATTTTTCTATTGACCTCAAGTTGTACATTTTTCTTTAATAATCTTTCAAACAGGGAACCTCGACCAAATGGTGTTTGCAGTAGAGGGAGTTTGAGGACACTAGGGATGTTATAAATAAATACTGTCATGGATTTTATTTTATTTTGTTTTTGGTTATTTTAGTCATTCTAATAGGTCTGTGGTGATATCTTATTGTGGTTTTGATCTGAATTTCTTTAATAATTAATGATGTTGAACATCTTTTCATATGCTTATTTGTTATTTATATATCTTCTTTAGTGAAATGTCTATTCAAATATGTTGCACCTTTTAAAATGGTTTTTTTCTTATTGATTCTTAAACATTATGTACACATTATGCATTCAAGTCCTTTACCAGGTAAGTGCTTTGCAAATATTTTCTCCTTGTCTGTGGCTTGTCGTTTATCTTCTTGATGTTGCTTTTCAAAGAGCAAATACTTTGATGTAGTCCAATTTATCAATAATTTTTATAGACTGTGATTTTGTGGTCTTATCTAAAACATTCTTGCCTGACTCAATACCATAAGGTTATTCCATTATGTTGTTCTCTAGAAGTTTTACAGCTTTGTGTTTTATATTTAGGATTGTGATCTATTTTGAATTAATTCTTCATATGGTGCAAGGTATAGGTCAGAGTTCATTTTTTTTTTTTTGCAAATAAATACCAATTCTTCTATTCCATTTGTTAAAAACTAAATTTTCCACATAGAATTGGTTGGTATAACATTTTCCATAATCAGTTGGTCATATATATACATATATTCATATATATGTTTGTATATGGGTCTATTTCAGAAACATTTTCTCTCTTCCACTGATATCTATGTTACATGAACACTATGCTGGATTTGATTTGCAAATATGTTGCCAAGAAACTTTTTTTGGCTGGGCGCAGTGGCTCACGCCTGTAATCCCAGCACTTTGGGAGGCCAAGGCGGACTGATCACGAGGTCAGGAGACCGAGACCATCCTGGCTAACACGGCGAAACCCCGTCTCTACTAAAAATACAAAAAAATTAGCCAGGCGTGGTGGCCGCAGTCTGTAGTCCCAGCTACTCGGGAGGCTGAGGCAGGAGAATGAACCCGGGAGGCGGAGCTTGCAGTGAGTGGAGATCGCGCCACTGCACTACAGCCTGGGCGACAGAGCGAGACTCCATCTCGGAAAAATAAAAAAGAAAAAGAAAAAGAAAAAGAAATTTTTCTTGTAAATTGATGACAGATATTGATTTTTAGTTTTCTTTTCCTGTAATGTTCTTGTTTGATTTTGGTCTTGGGGTGATGCTGGCTTCATAATGTCAGTAGAAAGGTGAGTCCTTCTATTTTCTGGAAGACTTATACAGAATTGGTAATATTTCTTCCTTCAATGTCTTGTAGAACTCAAAAATAAAGTCACTTAGGCTGGGAGTTTTTGTTATTATTGTCGGAAGGCTTTTAACTACAAATTCATGTTTCAGTGATATAGAACTATTTAGGTTATCAATTTCCTCTTGCATGACTTTAGTAGTTTGTATCTTCTAAGCATTTATCCATTGTATCTGAGTCATTAAATTTATGGACATCAAATTGTAACATTATTTCCCTGTCCTTTTAATGACTGCATGATTAGTAGTGATGATCCATCTTTTATTCCTAATATTGATAAATTGTATCCTGTCTCTGTTTCTCTCTTTCAGTCTGGCTAAAATTTTATCTTTTTTTTTTTTTTACTTTTCAAAAAACAGCTTTGGGGCTTATTGATTTACTCTATTGTTTTCAGTAATCATTTCTACTGTCACCTTGTCTCGGTCCATTCAGGCTGTTAACAAATTTTTTTCTTCACAGTTCTTGAGGCTGGGAAGTCCAAGATCAAGGTGCCAAGCAAGGTGAGACTTTCTTAACAATCTTGCCCCTCATTCTGAAGTAGAAATTTTTTCTTTTACATTTAACCCAACACAGCCTGTCTTCATCTTTGGCTTGGGAAAGGCAGCTTTCTGCCCTTCCTTCATTGTCTTAAAGTTTTTCCTCAGGGACAAAAAGACGTGGTGGAGCTCTATGCCTGTCCTGATTTCCCTGATCCAGGGCTGCCTTTTTGAGAAAAGCTTTGTTTACTCTCCTGCTGTGCCTCAATCTTTTTCAAAAGCACCAAGTGAGGTCCATAAATAAGAACTCTGGGGAGGAAGGTGAACTCTCTTTGTGTTTGTGTTTGTGGCTTTTAGGTTTTAAATACTTTCATCTAGCCCATATTTATTTTTAAGGCATTAATGGAAATTTTTTTCTTTCTGGTATTGAAACCGTTTTTTCTCCTGCTGTTCTAGTAAGCCAAGAATTACATCTGGTCTTTACTTGGAGGTACCCATCTTTCCTGAGGTTGCATGCTAGTTTTCACAGGTTAGCTACAGTTCTTTGATGAGTATGAGAAAAGTTATAGTTCTGTAGAAGTTCTGATCTTTTTCTTATTGTTAGGGTCAGAGTAACATTCTCCTAGCTTTGTACATCTTAATAGAAGACAAAATTCTTCATACTTCATTTACATAATTGCTAATCCAAGTTATATATTAGAAGAAAGTAAATTAATTTTTCTGGAAAAAGATTCTGAAGTATTTAACTTGATAATGGAGTACAGTTGGAATTGTTATTGCCCTTAGATCATGTTGACAGAACTATTAAGGGTTAAATGATCCTTAAGTTCCATTTTTCAAATAAATGCATTTATAACAAATATCCCTGAAATATAAAGAAATTCTTATAAGTATTCTTCTGTAAGTGTAAACCTTTCTCTAGTCTGTGAAATTATTCATATGCATTCATATGAAGATGAAGATTATAGAAAATGGATTTGGATTTTGATGTGGTTTGACTGTGTCCCCACCCAAATTTCATCTTGAATTGTAGCTCCCATAATTCCCAAGTGTTGTGCAAGGGACCCAGTGGGGGATAATTAAATCACAGGGGTGGTTTCTCCCATACTGTTCTCATGGTAGTAAATAAGTCTCATGAGATCTGATCGTTTTTTATGGAGAAACATCTTTTACTTTGTTCTCATTCCCTGTTGTCTCCCACCATGTTAGATATGCCTTTTGCCTTCCACCATGATTGTGAGGCCTTCCCAGTCACGTGGAACTGTGATTCCATTAAACCTCTTTTTCTTTATAAATTCCCCAGTCTCAGGTATATCTTTATCAGCCGTGTGAAAACAGACTAATACAGACTTCCTTTAAAACCCCTTTATTCTCAGGTCTAAACTCCGCATGTCTGACCTCTATCTGTGTTGCCTGCTGGGGTGTTTCCTGTTTTTTTTGTTTGTTTGTTTCATTTTCTTCCTACTTGCCTTTATTTGGTAATGTTTCTAATCTAGGAAAAACTTTGCTTTCTCAATACATTGTTAGCATAAAACTTGGTCTTTTATTGCCTCTTGAGTCTTGCCTTTGGCATTGATTTTCTGCCCTCTGTTGTCTCTTATTTTTTGAATGCAGTCACATACCCTAATTTTTTTATTTGTCCAAATGATCTTTGAAAATATGTCTTAATAATTTTGCATGTAAAGGTTACTTGAAGTACACATCCAATGCTTTGGTAAAGAACAATGCTATGCTCTTAAGAAGCATTATAAAGACATCATGCTGCTATGCATTTCATGTTAACATTATGTCCCTTGACAAGCTTATACAACCAAGACAGAGCCCTAAGCAATATTGGAAGGAAAAAGTCTTTGTTTCTGTCTCCATCTTTAAAAATGAAGGTCCCAATGGCTTCATATTATCTGCTGCTAGATATGAGTTTCATACCTCAGTGGTACAATTTATAATTAAAAATAGTAAAGACATCTGCCATTATTGACAATCCCCCTATGTCTCACCCTTTTCTCCACTCACTCAAGCTATTCTAGAAAAACACCTTTCTCCTATTTGGTCTAATGCAATTGGAAACATAACTGATTAGAAATACATCGCTAATTGAATGCTATAAATTAACTATGACACTGAGGGCATAGCTATTGCAGATGAAATTTTATGGCCATTATCATTTTAAGCACAGTTTTGAATTCACTAATTTCTCTCTATTACTGTAGTTGATTTTGTCTTTTCAAGAAATTTATATACATATAGTTATATGGTGCATAGTGTTTTGGCTATTTTATTTTTACTCAGAGTAATGTTTTTGATCATTGTTCCAAAACTCTGCAGGGACACTGTGGAGAAATTCACAAGGACACCACATATTTTAGATTTTTGAGGGAAACATAGTCATATCTGCCAAATGCTGTGTGGACTCATAGCTTAAGGCAATATACAATTTCAGCATTAAATTGTGCTCCATTCCTGTTGATAACATGAATTCTTTGTGAAGCTGCATTTTCAGTAATTGCTTCAATAAAAAATAAGCAATACGTGAAAATGAATGTGAAACAGGAAAGGACGGTGGTGGTAGTTTCCAATCTAATTCCTGTGTAGAAAGTTATATGATGCTCAATTGATACACAAATCCAAATGGGAAATAATTGCTGTTTTTAAAAAATAAAATAAAAATTATATAAAATATAAATATGTAATATCATTTTTCTTTCTATTAATATATGTTACTTTTAAACAGCTACTGAATTGTTAATACATAAATAATTATAAATTGTTTGGATTTAAATACTTAATCAAATTAAGTAGCTTAATATATTTCTTTTGGTCTAACAATATGACAAACACTGCAGGCTCTGTGAACCAAGAAAATTTGGGAAGCTTTGGTTTTTAAGATTCCTCCATAATAACAGAAAATCAAACATTGCATGTTCTCACTCATAAGTGGGAGTTGAACAACGAGAACACATGAACACAGCGAGGGGAACATCACATACTGAGGCCTGTCAGGGGGTGGGGGGCAAGAGGAGGGAAAGCCTTAGGACAAATACGTAATGCATGCAGGGCTTAAAACTTAGATGACAGGTTGATAGGTGCAGCAAACCACCATGGCACGTGTGTATCTATGTAACAAAGCTGCACGTTCTGCACATGTATCCCAGATTTAAAGTTAAAAAAAAGATTCATCCATAATATTGTATCAGCAGTTCATTCTTTTGTATTGCTGAGTAATATTTCATTCCATAGTTTGGTTATACTGCAATTTGTTTGTCTAATCATCTTTGAGGTACAATTGGCATGTATAAAGTTTTTGGTTATTATGAATTAAGATGTTAGAAACATTCATGTTCAAGGCTTTGGTGGGTATGTTTTCATTTCTCTTGGGTTAACTCTTAGAGGTAGAATTCTTGGGTTACAAGTGAAGTGTGTGCTTGTCTTTATAAAAAATAGCCAGTGAGTTTCCATCTCTTTTTATTTATTTTTCCTCTGAATAACTTTAAGTGCAGTTTGGCTGGTGATATGGTTAGGTTTTGTGTCCCCACCCACATCTCGTCTTGAATTGTAATCCCCAGGTCTTGAGAGAGAGAGACCTAGTGGGAGGTGATTGGATCATGGGGGCAGTTTTCCCCATGCTGCTCTCGTAATAGTGAGGGAGTTTATGTTAGCCTGTTCTCACACTGCTAATAAAGACATTCCCAAGACTGGGTAATTTATAAGTAAAAAGAGGTTCGATGGACTCAGAGTTCCATGTGACTGGGGAGGCCTCACCATCATGGTAGAAGGCAAAGGAGGAGCAAAGTCACATCTTACATGGTCACAGGCGAATAGAGTTTGTGCAGGGAACTCCCATTTATAAATCCATCAGATATCATGAGACTTATTCACTATCAGTAGAACAGTATGGGGGAAACCACCCCCATGATTCAATTATCTCCACCTGGCCCTGCCCCTGACACGTGAAGATTACTACAATTCAAAGTGAGATTTGGGTGGGAACACAGCCAAACCGTATCAGAGTTCTCACAAGACCTGATGGTTTTATAAATGGCAGTTTTCCCTGACCAATACACACACTTCTCTCTCCTGCTGCCATGTGAAGAAGGTCCTTGCTTCCCCTTCACCTTTCACCACAATTGTAAGTTTCATGAGGCCTTCAAAGCCACGTGGAATTGTGAGTCAGTTAAACCTCTTTCCTTTGTAAATTACCCAGTCTTAGGTAATATCTTTACAGCAGTGTGAAAATAGACTAATATAGCTGGCAACAAATTATTTCAGCTTATTTATGTCTCAAATATTTTCTCTGCGTTGATTTATAAAGGATTTATTCACTGAATATAAAATTCCATTTGTATTTTTCTTCAAGTATTTTAAATATGTCATTTCATTGTCTTTCGACTTGTATTATTTCTAATGAGAAATCTTCATACTTTCTAGTCTTTGGCTTTTGTATGTGATGTGACTTTCCATATTTAAGATTTTCTTGCTAACATTTGTTTCAGCAATATGATTTTTATGTATCTTGGTATGAATTTATTTGTTTATCTCTTGCTTCAGTTTTGTTGAGGATATTTATCTGTGGGTTTATAATTTTGATTAATTTTTAAAATGTAGTCACTTGTTCAAATATTTAATTGCCCTTCACCCTTTTTGGGTTTCAATTACATGTATATTAGCCTGTTGAATTCACTATGGCTCTGCTCATATCTTTTAAGCCTTTTTTCTTACTATACTTCAGTTTGAAAATTTTTACCATTGTTATGCTTGCAAGCTCACTAACTATTTCTTCTATACTATGTAATCTGCTGATATGCAGACCTAGTTAAATTTTTATTTCTAATATTTCTTTTTATTTTATTTTATCTATTTTTACCTCATTATGTTCATAATTTTTTCAAAAAATAATTTAACATATTTATAATAGCTATTTTAAGGTTCTTCCTGCTAATTTCTTCATCACTGTCATTTCTGGACTTGTTTCTATTGACTGATATTCCTGATATGGGACACAGTTTTATGTTTCTTTGCATGTTTAGTAATATTTAATTAATGCTGAACATTTTTTATTATGCAGTGGAATGTTGGAATTTTTGTTTTCCATTAGAGAGTGTTCAACTTCTTCTGATAATAATCAAGCCAAATATGAATCAGCTTTTTTCTTTAAGCCTTATTTTCACCTTCATTATCCAGTACTTTAGTATTTTATTCTCTGTGGTCTCCACTGAATGATCTGTTTTCAGTGAGAAGTCTCCACTTTGGTTGGTTAGAATTAACTGTGAGAACTCAGGGAATTATTCAGGTGAAAATGCCCCCGTCATTATTTACCTTGCATCATAGATTTTCACCCTAGGTAAGCATGGATTAGTATTCAGCATCTGACTCCATGTGTATTTCTGAAACCCTCTTTGTATCGCTCTCCTCTCCAATACTCTGCTGTACAAATTCCTGACATATTGGCCTGTCTGAATCTTCTCTTTTCCTACCTAATGCACCGTGCCTGCCGTGTCCTGCCTTGGTTCCCGCTCTGTGCACCACAACTTGAAAAGTTTCTTCAGACAGAATTATGTGGCAATCATTGCTCCTATAGTTTTGTTTTCTTTCTTTCAATGAATCCATATTCTACTCTGCTTCTCATTCAGTTTGTACAGGCAATTTGTGCTATTTATATTCATCAGGTTTCTAATCATTTATGGTGCAAGAACAAGTACTGTATCAGTTATTCTATCATGGTTGGAAGTAAAAATCTCCACTCCCTTTCACGTTTTTATAGAGAGTGTCAGCATCACCAGCTTTTTGGGGCTTAAATTTGTATTGTCACAGCCATATAAAGCCATATCAGGAGAGAACTGACCGAGTGAACAGGGTCACAAAAAAAAGGTGGTATGAGTGTTGGGTGTAAGAAGACATAAGGTTTAGGGAAGTGGCCAAGGTACCCTGTTGTTTTAGGCTGAACCTTTGTAAACCATTAAAGCATGAGAGTGAAATGAGAAGTATTAATGGATTCTCATTCACACTATTCCCTAAAGTACTAATGCTCTGTAAAACTGAGGCTGAAAGCAAAAATTGAAGAAAATATATTAAAATATGTTTCACAGGAAACAAATCTAAATTTAGAAATAAAGTCATTTGTGGGTAGCTATTTGTGTCCTTAGATAAATTTATTCTTCATTATAAGTATATTCACTTAATGGGAAAAGCCTAAGTATGAAGAGTGTATAGCTATTAGAAGGCGAAAGAAAAGTAAAATGGCTTTCGTTATAATTTGATACATAATAAAAATTAAAATTCATTGGTTTGAATATAAAATTTTGTAGAAATACTTTCTAATTGGTTATTTTTTTCAATACATTCACTGCAATTTTAACTCAGAGATAATACATTAAGCAATGAGACACTTTTATGGTTGCTCACTAAACAGAAGTTTGCCCACGGGGAAAATGATTTGATTAACCATTCAGAAGTGTGTGTTGGATAGGATCCAAACATGACCATAGGTCAACAGTTCCACGATGAAGAAGGCTGTGAATCTCAAAAAACAGCCTCTTCTGGAGTATGTTACGTGAAGGCAACAGTTAACATAATGCTGGCTTATGGCGAAGCACCAGCCTGAGCTCTCTGAGGAAAAATGCAGAGGGTAGGTCCTTACTCAGCCAATAAGACAGCAAATAAGTGTCTTTATATTAGGACCCCTCCAGGTCCCACCACGGTTTCATTTGTTTGAGTTCTAACTATCAACTGCATTAACACTGAGCAAAGTCCTTCCTTATAAGAACTCTCTTCCAGAATATTCCTAAATGTATTCCCATTAGAATCATTAGCAATGCTTGTATGAAATATAAAAGTGAAGAATTTCTCATATTTATATTTTGATATAAATATCTCTGGATCCATATCTGGGACAAGCCTATATTTAAGTCTAATTTGGAGTCATTTTTGGGGAAAAATGGTCAGTTTTTTTTAAGTAGGTTGTTTGTGTTTCTTTTACATCTTCCCCCATCTCACTTGATAAATGTCTTCATGCTGTTTTATCTGCTGCCACCACCTGATCTGATGTATCGTTGTTCATAGACCATAACCGGAAAATCCACTTTACTCCTTTCTTTTCCTCTAGTGAAATGTACCCATTTGTACTTGCAGGCCTGAGATGGGTTAAGCCCCATTATTGGCTTTTTTCCCACTTAGAAATTTGTAGCCCAATTACTTCAGAAAACTTGATAATATATATCACTTGGCTTTAAAGTCAGGCTGACTTAGGTTTGCATCCTGGTTCTGAATCTTATTTACCTTTTGCCTTGGGAAAATTTACTTAACTTCTTTAAAAAGCAGTTTCCTTATATAAAACAGGTATATTAATAAGAGTTATGCCTCACTGGGCAGCTGGGAAGATTAATTTATAAAATACATGGATGACTTATTCTATGGACTCAATAAAGGATAGTTTCTTTTATTCCTACCCTCTATTTCTTCTTTTTGGTCTTAATTTCCTAGCAACCACCCTGCCTTGTTTTTCAGTGTCTAGGTCAATCAATTGTTACTTGATCCATTGATATTCTTTGGCCATTTGATTCTTGAGGAGCGCTCTGACTTTAGCCAGTCAATATCCAGTATGACCTTGCAGGTTCCTATATCTGCCGATTCCTCTGCTTTCACCATCCCATCTTTATATTCTCAAGCCCATCTTGCTTTCCCGCCTGTGCCCTCCACGATTATTTTCTTCATTTTGAGGGACTTGAAAAGAAAATGTTAAGGACATTTTCTCTCTTGGGGGTTATTTATTATTTTTGTTTTGTTTTTGTCCCCAGATGTAAGATATAAGAACGCCACCAAAAATCAACCTCAGGAAGAATAAATTGTTTCGATGAAGATAGCTTGCCCATGTCCCAGAAATCATGCTTCCGAGGCTATGCCTGTGCTGCTTCTTCCCAAAGTGGCCTTGTCTAGAGGAAACAGATCATGGAATCTAGCAACCACTTCCAACACAGTGCTCAGGAGAGTTTAAGCTTCGGCATAAGGGAGAGCCTCCTGATGTGAAAAAACAAGGCGATGTGGAAAGGGAGCAGCAAACACATATCCATACTAGACCACACCGATATTTTCCAAAAAAAATATGTAGTCCAAAATGTCTTCCTATAATGCTTTCTTACCTGGACTTTAACTTTCATAGCAGCATGTAGTAATCAACTTTTACTTAAGTTGGAGAATAATACTCCCAGTCTGCTCAAAATGTCTCTGAGAATCAATTCATTCTCACCCATCTATCTTTCAGTCTTAGAATTGCTGTACTTGTTCTTAATGTTCCCTTTCATTTAATTTAATTTCTGGAGATACTACATTCTCTTGTCTCTGCTGCCCTTTCTAGTAGGCAGGTGCCACCACAAAGCATTTTATCTACTGATGTTTTTAAGAGAAGATAATTTAATCAGCATGTGTAATTTTCTGCTCCCTTACAATCCATTGCCCCTGATGCCATCTTCTAGGAACACCTTTCTCCCTATTTAGTTCAATTCTTCAGAGCTGTGGGGAAACTCTATTATGCTAATGATGAATCAGATAAGTGGTTTACTTAAATTAAATTAGCAAATATTTACATCCAATTACTCTGCAACCATTCTGAACTTAACAAGAAAACTCATTAGATAAGGCCTGCTCTTGCCCTTCTTGGGAGAATACCTCATCTGTGCCCAAATTTCCCATCAAAAGGATTAATGGTTGACTGGTTAATGTTAACTTCCCTAAATTGAAAACTGGTATAATAAGAGAGCTAGTGACTAAGCCTGTCTCTCAGTTAGAAGGCTATAAAGTTATAGCCCTAGCTGGGCAGCTTTAACTATAAGAGTGATGTCCTAAAATAGCTACTCTGTCACATTTTCAGTTCTCTGGTTCTTGTATTTTGGGGCCCACTTTCTCTTAGTCTATTAGCTTCTTATGTTGGAGTATATCTCCTGGTACCTCTATTGGCAAAGGGTTCATGAGAGATATACCTTGAAACTTGTATGTCTGAAAATATTTTGAGGAGAAAGTGCTCAACACCAGTATCTTTAAGTATTTCCTCCAGAGATACAAATTTTTCCTGAGATTTATTCCTTGTGTGAAGTATAAAGTTTTGGCTGCCAGCATTCTGGGAGTTGAGAAGAGGAAAGGGAATCACGATGCAGCACTGAGTATGTGTGAGGTCATTTGATGGCCCTATTTTCAGTAAGAAATCGGTGGCTTTTACTGTTTCTGTAGATCTCCAGGATGAAGACTTTATCCTCTGTTTAAGAAATAACATTTCATAACTGTGCTAGTGTAGGAGGGAAGCACTCATCTGGAGGCGAAAACTCTGGGAGGGATTCAGGGCTCTTACACAAATATCCTTTACCTACATCATCTTTACATGAGTGTTCTGCCTGCCCCAATTTTCAGAGATATTTGGGGCTGGTATTTTCTGAGCTTTTTGACAATTATTCAGGAAAAAAAAAATATTGGTTTGTGCTTTCCCCTCTGCTTACCTAGGAACCATCTTCTCCATTTCATTAATTCAGCTTTTCCTCTTTTACTTGCTTTCTAGCTTCTAAGATTCTGTTGTTTGTCCTCTTCTCTTTCTATTTGTGGTTTAACATATTCCACAAAATGTCTTTAAAAGATTTGTTATAATTTAGTGGGGATGTGGGACCCAAATTAGATGTGTGTGATCAGTGTGCTCATAACTTACAATATCAACTTGCTCTTAATTTCTATACTTTAAAAACTTGAATTAATGACATTGACATATTCTAACTACCTTTGGTAAAATTATTGTGTTTATGGCTGTGATTATACACTGAGAAACATCTAGGAGAAAAGTAATACTCATTTTTTCATAATGCTATATGGCCTATGTAATGTCAAAACAACTGGATAACTAACAACATTTTATTTTTTGTCTAGATATTTTGATGTAAACTAAATGGCAGGCTTTGTCTGAGAGCTCTTTAAACTTCATGAAATACATGTAATATTATCAGCTCCTAATACTTCTTTCTTCCCATCCCCCAGGACCCTTGTGTTTTCATCTCTTTACCATTAAATTTTTAATCCTTTATTTATATAAATAAATTATTGATAAGAGATTAATGTGCTACTTTAGCCACTTACATTTCCATTTAAAATAAACTTATCACAAAAGCATAAAAAAATCTTATCAAGGATTAATGGCAGTTAGTTGTAGGTATTGAAAGTTTTCTTTCTGCCTCTTTAATCATGTCACATAGATCAGTCTTAATGACTGAAAATGTTTCTGTAAATATTATAGAAAGTTTATATTATGAGGCATAACTCTATCTTGGAGTGGTATGCTGCTCTTCGGATCTTTGAAGAACGTAGACAGTTTTGAGGAGCTCCCAATACAAAAATTTCCAGAAAGCTTAGAAGAAGGGTTTGAAGTCAGATACTATGACTTTCTTTAGTGAAGAGCTGAGTTTGATATATAGCAAGGCTCTATTTTTCACCCATTTAACTAAAAAAAAATCCATGGAAACTTGTTTATGGATTAGACAGTTTTTCTTTGAATGATCCAGAAAACATTGCCTGTAAGTTGAAAATAATTCAAGACATTTGAAATCATTAGTATTATCTTTTACTGTCACTAAACATACCAAGATTGTTGGGAATGCCAACATTCTACCGACAACCAAGTTGACTCTTTTCCTGTCAGCCATCTATAATCTTTTTAAGTTGTCACCCACCCACTAGGCTAATATGTAAAATCTAAGCTGAAATTGTATTGATTTGGCCCAGCTTTCACCTTCTGCTTATAATCATGTTTATCCTTTAATCTAATTATAGTCATTTTTGTCTTGTATTCCTTATTTCAATTATTAACTTCCTTTGAAGTTACTTGGAGCTTACTGAAATACGTTGTTTTTACATTATCTAGCAAACTGCCTCATGTACCTTAATGTATATACCAAAAATGTGATCAAAAGAAATGAGATTGCAGTTGTAAATTTTCAAAAGCTTTCAAAATTCAGGGCAAACATTGTATGCTCTTGCTCTCTCTTATTGTTTAATTATAGAATTCCATCCACAATAATTCTGAATAGGTCATACCATTTATTTTTCCTGTTCTCATTATTTTTAGAGAAAGATGGTTCTATTAACATTGACCTGTGTCCCATTTGTCATCTGTTTTGCAAACTATTCAACTCCAGCTACATCAAAAGGATTTGCAGGCTTAATAAAGAAGACTCCGAGAGCATTTCATCTCTCAAAAAAAGAAGCCATAACCTCAGTACAGTAGAAATGTTCACACATCACAAAACAATATATCCATTGAAAAATATGGTCTCCAAGAAATATAAAAGGGTGTAGAGGTCAGCAAAATGCAAATATCTCATTTGTACTCTTTCTTCTTTTTCTTCAGAAGAAAAAGGTTTAACAGCCTTTTATGTGGGAGAAAGTTATCATGATTCTTAAAGAGGTTAGAAACATCACTTCATAAACAGCACCTGATAATATAATAGAAACTGTCAAAGTGGATTTATCTACACATCCTGCAAGTAAGCCAAACACATAAACAAGGAGAACAAATTAAATAAGCTTAATCTTCACATAGGGAATAACCAGAAGACAAAGGCCCAAAGTAACATTTAGCATAATTTAAGAAATAGATACCAGAAAGTAGTAGAGCCAATTTCGTGACCACATCAGAGTAGAGTGAGACTAATATTATGGAGAATAAAAAAAGGGGAGAGGGTCAGAGAGGTGAAGGAACACAAACCAGTCACCCCAGAGAGAGAAAGTTCCACCCTAGAAGCTGATATACTGAGAACACACATGATAGAGCGAAGTGTCAGGTACTGGAGAGTTGAAAGGAAGTGATTAAAATTGCTTGGGACTAGATATGGCACCACTTAAGAAGGCACTGCCTCTGGGGGAAAGTGGTGTGAGTTAAAAAAGGAAGGCATCACTTAGAGATTGGCAGTGAAAAGCAAGAAGGAAACAGGACTGGAAATTAAAAGACAAAAACAGAATCACAGTATCAGAAAACACACCAAACTTTTGCCATGCGTTGACACAAAGGAAATAAAAATAACAATTTTCAGAGACTATGTTATTTATGTATGAATACATTAGAAAAACTGTGTAAAATAGAAAATTTCCTAGAAAAAATACAATTTACTATTACTAAACACAGTTATCCAAAGAAGAAATAGAGAAAAAAGTCAAAGATTATCCAATAGAAAGCACAAAGATCAGATGGTTTCACAGATAAATTCATGAATACTTTCAATGATCATGAAATCCCAATGCTGCAGAAATTGTTTAAAATGTTTCAGATCAGGCCGGGCACGGTGGCTCATGCCTGTAATCCCAGCACTTTGGGAGGCCAAGGCGGGTGCATCACTGGAGGTCAGGAGTTCAAGACTAGCCTGACCAACATGGTGAAAGCCCGTGTCTACTAAAGATACAAAAAATTAACTGGGTGTGATGGCAGGTGCCTGTAATTCCAGCTACTCATGAGGCTGAGACAGGAGATTCACTTGAACCCAGAAGGCAGAGGTTGCAGTGAGTTGAGATCACGCCACTGCACTCCAGCATAGGCACCACAGAGTGAGACTCCATCAAAAAAAAAAAAAAAGAAAGAAAAAATGTTTCAGATCATTGGGGCGAAAAATTTCCAATTTTTAAAATTAATCACTGTAACATTGAAACACATCTATTAAAGATAGCATTATCATTCACACCAAAGAATTAATGGTTGATTAAATATTGGGATATCGTTAATAGAATTCACCATGTTAGTGGACCAAAGGAGAAAAGTTATGATTATCTCCTTAAAGGTTGAAAAGGCTTTTGAAAAAAAAGTAACAATAATTTTTATAGAAACACTATTAAAATAGTATACAATAGATATATAACAGGATTTTAGATCTGTATAATATGAAAACTAGCATTCTGCTAAGTGGGGAAACAGTAAATTTTCATTAATATAGAGCACTCATTATCACCACTACTATCACTATTTATATAACTGGAAAACTAAAAATTATTTTCAAATCAATACAACAATAAAATACTGCAAAAAAAAGCAGAAACATACATTAACATGTAAAAGTCAATAGTATTCACAAATAAAAACAATATAACCCGCTTACAAAGCAACAACGAAAGTAAAATATATAGGAGCAAATGTGAAAAAAAAAATCTCAGTAAGGAAAACCTTAAAATATTCCTGAAAGACATGAAAATAGACTTCAACAAATGGAAGGAGATTTTTTGTTTTGGAATGGACATATCAAACAATGTCCATTCTCCCGAAGTTACTGTTACAACTTTAACATGGTCCCAATAAAATTACAATTTGGGAACTAATCAAATTGTTTCTAAATTTTAGGTAAGCAAATTGATTCTAAATTTTAGATAGAAAACAAAGATGACATAATACTCAGGAAAGCGCTGGAATGGAGAGGGAGATAAGCAATAAAAGGGGACAAGCCCTATCAGACACTGAAACACCTAAAGCCTCTGTAATATATCTTGTAATATTGGCACATGGAAAAACAGACCAGTGGAATAGAATAAATATTCCAGAAGCACATAAACCAAGTACATAATGATAGAATATGATAAAGGTAGCTCTTTAAAATCACTGAGTAAAAGATAAACATTTTTAATTAAATTGAGACAACTGGACAGCCATTTGTAAATGATAAAACAGGTCTCATATCTCACACTACACATAAGAAAAAGTTAAAAGTATCAGTGATTTAAATGCAAAAAAAAAAATAAAAAAATAGTAGTACTAGAAAACACATTAGTGAATTCTTTCTTAACCCAGTGTTAGGAACGTTTAAAGAATACTCAAAACCTTGATACACTAAAAAGATCAATAATGTCGGCTATATAATAGTAAAAAATACAACATTTTGCATAGAAAATTATCAAAAGCAAACTCAAAAAATCAAATGTACAGAAAATATTGGTAACACATATCATGGATACAGTACTCTCTCACTAATATGTAAAAACTCTTACAAACATTATTTTCAAAATATGAAAGCTGATAGAAAATGAGCAAAAGATATGAACGGAAGTTTAAAGTAAAATATAGACCAATGACCTTTAAACATATGAAAACTTGCTCAAGTTCTCTCATAATAATGGCAAATGTCTGCACAATCTGATACATTATATTTCTGATATTGGTAATTTTTTACTTCTGCTAAGTTTTTTTTTTTCTCTTTTTTTCTAGTATTTTAAGGTTGAAGCTTAGATTATTGATTTGAATAATTTTTCCTTTTTAATGTAGGTATTTGATGCTGTACATTTGCTTTGAATAACTGTTTTTTCTGTATCCTACATTTTTTGATATGGTGTTTTAATTTTTCATTAGTTGCAAATATTTTATCATTTCCTCATAAACTTCCTCTTTGACCAAGATTATTTAAAAGTTAAACTTCTAAACATTTAGTGAATTTTACAGATATCTTTTTCTTTTTTATTTCTATTTAAATGTGATTACAGTAAGATAACACAGTTTGTATGTTTTCAGGTCTTTTAGAGTTGTTAAGATTTGTTTTATGTCACAGATTATGGTTTATCTTGATGAATTCTCCGTGTTATCTAGAAAAAAATATGTATCCTGCTTTTTTTAGTGGTGTTAAATAAGCATCAATTAGGTCAAGTAGATCTATAGCATTGTTCATGACTTATATACCTTTGTTGATTTTCTGGTCTGCTTGTTCTGTCAATTACTGAGATTAGAGAGTTGAATTTTTCAACTACAATTGTAGATTTGTAGTTTTTGAGAAGATTTGTAATATTTCTTCTATTAGTTTGATCATATTTCACTTCATCTATTTTGTATCTTTGTTGTTAGGTGCATACACATTGAGGATTGCTACATCTTGGTGAATTTACCCTCTTATCGTAAATACATTACTGGAAATTTCTCTGGAAATTTTTCTTGTTCAGAAGTCTATTTTGCATGATATCAATATAGCTACCCCATCTTTAGTTTGATTAGTATTTGTATGATATATCCTCTCCTATCCTGTAACTTTTAATCTATTCATATTATTATATTTAAAATGGGTTTCTTGTATACAGCATTTAATTGTGTTTTTAAAAATCAAATCTAACAGTCTCTATATTTAAATTAATGTTTAGACTATTTATATTTTAATTATAAAGAATATTTCATTATTTTTCTGTTCATTTCTTCTGTTTCTGATCCTCCGTTTCTGCCTTCTTTTGAATTACTTGAGCATGTTTGGTATTACACTTTAATTTCCCTACTGTCATTTAGGCTATAATGTTTTGTATCAATTTATTAGTGGCTTCTATAGAGGATATAATCTAATACTTACCTTTCCACAGTCTCCTTAGAATAAATATTTATTTATTTATAGATACACTTAAAGTAAATATTTACTTCTTTATGGATGAACAGGAGCCTTACAACCATATAAGTGTATTTACACTTCTTTATTTTTGTTATGTTTGTCATATGTATTACAACTGTATACTTTAAAGTAATCCCAATGTTGTGAGTTTTGCTTTTAATAGTCATAAATGTTTTAAGTAATTCATGAGTGAAAAAAATCCTATTACAATTTTCCTATTACCAATTCTGGTTTTAATCCTTCATTTCTAAAGTTCCAAAGTTTCCTCTGGGACCATATCTCTCCATCACAAAAATTTCCTTTTGTATTTGTTTTAAAGCAAATATACTGATGACAGAGTCTCTTAGTTTTTCTTAAGTCTAATAATATGTTTATTTGTCCATTATTCCTGACAGATATGTTTACTGGATATACAATACAGATTGAACATCTCCAGCACTCTAACTGTATTTTTTCACCATCTTCTGGTCTCAATAGCTTTAAGAGAAAAATTCACATTAGTTCTAGCTATTGTTTCCTGATACATAATGTGTCATTTTCCTCCAGCTTCTTTAAGATTTTAACTTTGGTTTTCAAAAGTGTGATTACATATAATGTATCTGAACATTTTTTTCATTGAGTTTATCCTATTTTGTGTTCACTAAGCTTCTTGAATTTGTAAATGTATTTATTTTATCAAATTTGGGGTGTTTTTAGTCATCGTTTATTTTTTTCTTCATCTATGCCTTTATCCTATCCTTCAGAGAATCAAATAACAGAAATGTTAAACATTTTAATATTTTCCACATATCTCTGAGGCTTTGTCCATTATTTTTTTCTTTCTAGTCTTCAAATATGATAAATTATATTGTTCTATATTTATGGTTAATGACTTTTTCTTCATTTATTTTTATTCTGCTATTGAGCCTATCCAATAAAATTTTTTTAGTTCTGATTTTTCAGTTCTAACATTTCCGTTTGGTCTTTGTTTTATAGTTTTTTATTTCTCAACTAAGAATTATTATCTTCCTATACATCTAAAACTTTGTATTTCTACCTAATGGAATGTGGTTCTAATAACTGCTTTAAAATGTTTATCTGATCATTTCAATACCTGGATTTTCTTGAGGTTACTATGTTGATTGTCTTTTCCCTGATAATTTGTCATAGTTTCATACTTTTGAGTATGTTGAGTAACTTTGGATTTTATTCTACATATTTTGAGTATTATATTTTTAAAGCAACTTTGGGTAGAATGCTGATTATTTGTTTCTTTTAGCAGGCAATCAACCCAGTTGGGTATAAACTCCAAATTCTGTTGCACCTCTCAAGGGCAGTGGTTCTAACTTCAGATCAGTTTTTAAAGCCTTTGCTGTGCTATTTGAATGAGCCTGTCACATGTGCAACTCAGATTCCTTCTGGAACTTGGACAGTAGTTTACACTTTAATTTAATTCCAAAATTGCTGTCATGAATCTCTGGATGTGTTCCATGTATGCACAGCTTAGCAGTGAGCCCAGAACGGGTATTGGTTCATACACAATTTCTCCCACACTCTCCCACTCTCAGTGAGAGAGACACCCCCTTTTCTAGTTTTGCTGCCCAGAAATGCAGGTCTTTCTCAGAGGTTTAGCTTCCCACTCGGTTAAGCCGTTGTTTACAACTGAATCTACCTTTTGGAGTGAAGCAATGAGTGAAAGAGAGAGAAATATTAATGCGAGGTCTCTTCACACTCTGTACAACAAAGGATACATTTTCCAGTTTCTCTATCCAGAGGAAAAATCCTTCTCTATAGGATTTTAAATACCCAAGGCCATCACCACAGCAACATAGCATTGTTGTCTCATGACTCAGGTTGGCCTCAGGGTAGGGCTTTAAGGAAAATACAGAAAAAACAAATAAGGATTTACCCTCTTCATACTTTCTGGCTCACAGCTTCCTTTTTCCCCAGACCTCTGGCCAGAGAGATAAATTTTTCTTGGAGTTCGCTGTGTGTTACATAGTTTCTCAATTTGGTCTACCATTGTGTCAAAGCTGAGAGATAAAGATGGAGAAAAAAATGCAAAGAACTCTTAACTGCCATATTGTTATTCAGTGCTTTGCCTTCCTGCCCCAATCTACCTGCTATTAATCATCATCACTTTTCAGAAGTCTCAGGTACGTTGCTTTCTGTATTTTTCCCAGGGTTTTAAGTTGTAGTCAGTGGAAGAGATAGGCTGCAGAGGGTTTCTTCCATCTTGATTGGAAGTGGAAGTCCAGATCTTTTGTGTTTTAACAAATAGTTTTTATGGTATTAGGTCTAACATTTAAGTCTCTAATCCATCTTGAATTAATCTTCGTATAAGGAGTAAGGAAAGGATCCAGTTTCAGCTTTCTACTTATGGCTAGCCAATTTTCCCAGCACCATTTATTAAATAGGGAATCCTTTCCCCATTTCTTGTTTTTCTCAGGTTTGTCAAATATCAGATGGTTGTAGATGTGTGGCATTATTTCTGAAGGCTCCGTTCTGTTCCATTGGTCTATATCTCTGTTTTGGTACCAGTACCATGCTGTTTTGGTTACTGTAGCCTTGTAGTATAGTTTGAAGTCAGGTAGCGTGACGCCTCCGGCTTTGTCCTTTTGACTTAAGATTGTCTTGGCAATACGGGCTCTTTTTTGGTTCCATATGAACTTTAAAGCAGTTTTTTCCAATTCGGTGAAGAAACTCATTGGTAGCTTGATGGGGATGGCATTGAATCTATAAATTACCTTGGGCAGTATGGCCATTTTCACAATATTGATTCTGCCTATCCATGAGCATGGTATGTTCTTCCATTTGTTTGTGTCCTCTTTGATTTCACTGAGCAGTGGTTTGTAGTTCTCCTTGAAGAGGTCGTTTACATCCCTTGTAAGTTGGATTCCTAGGTATTTTATTCTCTTTGAAGCAATTGTGAATGGAAGTTCATTCCTGATTTGGCTCTCTGCTTGTCTGTTACTGGTGTATAAGAATGCTTGTGATTTTTGCACATTGATTTTGTATCCTGAGACTTTGCTGAAGTTGCTTATCAGCTTAAGAAGATTTTGGGCTGAGACGATGGGGTTTTCTAAATACACAATCATGTCATCTGCAAACAGGGACAATTTGACTTCCTCTTTTCCTAACTGAATACCCTTGATTTCTTTCTCTTGCCTGATTGCCCTAGACAGAACTTCCAACACTATGTTGAATAGGAGTGGTGAGAGAGGGCATCCCTGT